>NW_028292918.1:0-58082 GCF_964252035.2 Podarcis erhardii | reverse complement strand
TACGCACAATATATATATATATATATATATATATATATATATAATATATATATAAGTACACATGTGGTCTGAGGCCCGTATGAAAAGCTGAAAATTACGTATAGTGTGTTTATCTCTCTACTCGTCGTGAAATTATTAAACTAGTGTGCATGTGTTCTTCATTTGTGACGTGCTGCGGCCTGAATTTGAGAAAATTCCAGAAAGTTCAGCGTATAATTATCTATCACAGATAGTTCAACCAGACATAAACCAGATAAACAAATGGAGCATGTGTGCATATCGAGTAACGTGTATATACATGTATATGCGATGTTTACGTCAATGTGGAGGATCTGCTTTTCAACGAAATAAATGAGGCGGCTTGCCAATCACGACACAGTTCTCTAGGTCAGTGTAAATTAGTGTATACTCATATACATACATCGAAGATATATAGTATAAAGGTCTTTGTAGGGTACACACTTGACGCAACGTCTCAAACAGGTGAAGTATGCATTGTCTTGCAGCCGAACTATGGAATTAGTAATTCAATTAGCTTCAATAAGACTGTGAGCAAGCGTACATCACAAATATATCTGTTTCATACGTTGTAATTGGTTGGAGATACGTGATTGTAGGCAACATTGAGTGTCTTCATCTGAAGGACACGCCAAAGAGAACACTACGCTGCGTCGAATTTTCCCTCTGTATTCCTTGGAATCAATATGCACCGTAGATCTACGTAGTTTCAAATCAAAGAAACTTCATTTTAGAAAAAAGATTGCTCACATGTCAGCGTAGTTTGATTCGGCAGTATGCATATCTCTGCTTCATACAGCTATATACCTTACGAGAAAAATTGTGTACAATCCTTTCTATGTAAAAAACAATTTTTTTTTTCGGCAGACTTTCCGAATTGATTGAGCGGCTGAATCATTCTCGACAGCAGGCTGAACGCCTTAAAGAAGAAATATACGATACAGAAACTCGATTGAAAAGAGCTGAAAAACTGATAAAGAAAGTATCTAGTGAGGGTCTGCGGTGGGAGCAAGAGGCCCAAATGCTTGAAGAGCGAACAGTCAATCTTCACGGCAACTTCTTCTCTGCGCAGGTAAAGCAGCTCTTTTTTATGGAAAATGTGTATGTTTACATAATTGTGTTCATGCAGGGTGGTCTTCCCTGCTTAGTTTGCTCAGGTATATATGGAATTTGTGTATGTTTGCAGGCGTGTACATTCTTGAACGTTTCACTTGCTTCTGAATATATGTGTGCAGAGACAAGCATATATTTGGGAAAAAATGAAAGAAAGTATCCTCTTTGTGAAGATTTTGCAGCTTATTCATTGCAGCAGCCTTGCATGTTTTCATCATGGCCATCTCCTGCTATGAGGGGATTGATCATAAAATGCCTCTTCAATATGGCTCCGTAACTTCTATCTCATGCATTCAAACGCATTGATGGACTCCATCATTCAAATATACATATATATATATATATACATATATATATATCATATATAATGGCTCATTGTAGAATGCCAATAGATAACTTACATGTGTATATACTGTGGATTTGTATATATTTACTTTTATACGTGTTTTCCGCATCTCTTATTTTCTACCTATATCATCGTTTAATAGAAAGTAGACAAGGCGAAATGAAGATAGCGAACGCTTCTGATCTGTTTTTCCTCAAGAATTTACGTTTTCCTGCTTAGTCTGCAAGTGCAATATACATAAAAATACGTGTGGTTGTGTATATGTACATTTACAGATGTACGTAGACCATCATGAACTGGGCGATATATCAATGTATCTAGCTTGTGTGCGGTCTACATGATCATAGATGGAAACGAATCATCTGTGTGAATGATACTTTTTACATACGTGTGCATGTTTTCTGACGGACAAATCCAAGTTCTGAGCGTACATACCAATTCATTATGTATGAATAACCTGACACTGGCCTTTGCATGTTCCAACGATTGATCGATGTGCATGTGCGTATAAATGGTAGATATAAATACACATATATATATATATGTATATCTTGAGTTTGTGAATATCTGCACATTGGGGGATGATTGTTCAGGTCTGATATCGTATGGAGGCCCGTACACAGGGCACTTTCGTGGAGAGTTTGTGCAGCAATGGAAAGCGCGTTGCTCAGCAGAAGGTGTGAACGTAGACTTTGACTTTTCGTTGAAGAAATCACTTTCGAGTAGTGAAGAAGAAACTCTTCGGATGTGCAACGGCCTTCCAGGCGATCACACCTCAATTGAAAATGCCATCATTTCTACGCGCTCTCCACGCCGCTGGCCGCTAGTTATTGATCCACAAGGGCAGGCTCGCCGCTGGATTTGCAAACTTTTCAAAACAAAATCAACAACTCCAATAGTCGAACCAGAAGAAGCAGCAGCAGCACTAATTATAACAACCCTAGGAAAAGCAGTCTCACTCCTAGAGGCAACGGCAAAGGGCGCGCCACGAGTGGCATTCGCGCCTGCGAAAGGGAGAGTGAGGAACAGCTCTTGTCTGAAAACAGGTCAGAACAGCCTTTTTTCGAGTTGAAAATTTCTACGGCTGCTGCTGCTGCTGATAAAATTGCGGCAGCAATGAACATGGGAGCTGCCTTACTGCTTGAGTTGACGGACGAAGTGCTTCCCGAAGACCTCGCACCGATTCTCAGCAAACCGGTGAGAAGCACGGAGCTTGCTATTCAAATATTCTCCATTTCTATGAAATCGGCTCTTCAAAGCAGTGCGCGTCGAAATTCCTGTGTATAGGTACACGACCTCTGTGGAAACTTCGATTCAAAAGAGGGGAAAGTAAATACTGCAAAATAATTTGCACAAATACCTTCTGTGTATACGCGTGCACTAATGCATACATCATATACATATATATATATATATATAAGTATACGTGAAATGCACCTACGAGTGCCCATTAGCTCAAGTGAGCGCTGATATACATATATATATATACGAGTAAATGGAGGTGAAACAGAGCAGGAAGACTGTGCAAAGAAGCAAGTAGTCCACTTTTAGAAATTCATTCCTACTAGAATGACATGATTAAAAAACAAGTGCTACACATCTACATGGGACCATTTTCAAACTGGACATACTACATCTCCAAGTTATCAAATTAAGCACATAATGTACAAACATTTGTGCATAGGTAGATGCACACAGCAGGGAATGTCTGCAGTGTCACTCAAAAAAATGAGGACATACACTCATTTGGTCACTGTTGACTTCTCTGCCGCACATGGGGCTATGAAAGTACAAATACACATATGTATATACAGATATATATATCAGTTTTCTATAAACATTTCCATCGAAAAAATGAATTTTTCTCATTTTCTCTCTGTTTCCCTGCGTCTTTCGAGCCTGGAAGAGCAGTAGTCGCACACGAAAACAAACATGAATCTGCTTATACAATACAAATGCTACTGAGTATATATATACATATACACAACACATATATATATATGAGGAGCCATATCTTTTAGCATATGTAACAACGAACTAAATTGTGTGGCAAAGTAGTATTCTGAACTGCTTTTCAGCTCTATTTTTCCCTCTCCTAACACACACCTCCGAAGGGAGTGTGTGCGCATATATATATAAATATACATATATATATTATATATATACATATATAGACAGATATGCATGTGTTTTTCCCCAATCAGAGCCCTGGAGAGCGAAGTTTGGCAGTGTGCGTCCGCCTGGGAGAACATGAAGCAATTTGGCCGAAAGATTTCCGCGTTTTCTTCCGCGTAAAGCAGAAGAACCCCACTTTTTCACCTGACATTTTCAATCGCTTAACGGTGGTAAACTTTGCAGTCAGTCCTGCAGGCCTAGAAGAACAACTACTTATTGAAACTGTGCGCCTTGAGCGGCCGGAGTTGGAGACGAGACGCGAACAACTTGCGCTGGCTATCGCCAAAGACAAGAGGCAGAAGGCTTTCATCGAGGACACTATATTGAATGTATAGTTCATTCTCTTTCACTCGATGCTTTGACTGTTCTAAAAGGTTTTCAGTCTGGTTTGTGTTAGTTAGCTGTGTGAGCCTACTTCACACTATCTTCGGCGTCTGCCTGCTAAATTCGAAAGCGTTCTTGTGATTGAACGAAGATCTACGCGTAGTTTTTCCAGTGTACAAAATACGTCAACCTTTTGCACCTAGACATGTTAACAACCACACAACGTCGTCTTCTTCCAATAGCTTGCAAACCGGATTTTCCGAAAGAGTTATCCACGCTTTACAGGCAGGATTTTCATCCCTTGTCACCGTGCACGTACTGATACCAAATATATTCACCACTAAAACTCAGATTTACTGTTACGTGTTCTGGTGAAGCAAGGCAGAGAATGAATGTAAGACACGTGCGCAGATAATATCCACACAACTATTGTGATATCACAATTTTTTATCCTTTTCCTTGGACTATCCTCATCTAGAAACGTTTGCGCTAACCACAATCCTGTCTCCTCTCTACTACTACACTAAGAGCTGCTTTGAGAAAGTCTCTGCGTGTGTAAGAGCATCGACAGCGTCTAGCACATATCACCCCACCGAGACGAGACATAACAACATATATATATATAGTAGAAAAAGCCGCGCCTGAATCTGGGTATCGAATATAAATCTGCAAACAACAGATACACATATGTAGACTGTGTGGATCCCCAAGATACGTGGTGGTGCCTTAGACTGTGGAGAGGAGTTGTTCGAACTTTTTTCCTTTGTTTGTCAAGAGACATATGCACAAAAAGCTTTCCACAACAACAACAACTACTACTACTACGATTACTATTCCGATTACAATAAAAGTAATACTGTTCCTGTTCTTATTATTACTATGATACTCTTCCTATTCCTATTCCTACTACTATGACTACTAGTAGCAGATGCTGGCGTTTCTCACCTGGTTTTTTCGGGTTTTCAGCTGTTGGCAAGTGCACAAGGGGATTTCCTCAAAGACGACAGTTTGCTTGAGATTCTGACGAGTCTCAACAAAGTGCAGCATCTACACAAGCCCGCATGAGTGCAGCAGAAGCCACAGCAGCAGCAGTGTCTACTTCGCGAGAAGCCTACCGCTTGTTATCTGCTCGTGGCGCTTTGCTGTTCTTTGCAGTCTCGTCTCTGTCGAAACTGCATGTGATGTATCAGCACTCCTTAGATGCCTTTCTCCGCCTTTTTCGAAACGTTCTAGTCAAGCACCAACAAGCGGATCAGCAGCAGCGCCCTTCTTTCACAACCCCACCACCACCATCATCCCACCACCATTACCACCACCCCCTTTATCAGCGGCGAACTACACACGCAGTAGCGCCGCCACCAGTGCAGCTCTATCTGAAGCAGAAATCACCAAAAAACGCCTTAGTTTGGCAACCTCTTCTCTGCAGCAGCTGCAACGACTTCTCCGGAAAAGGAGGAGGGAGCGAGGTGTACGAGCAGTCTTCTTAGACACCCCAGTTTTCAGTCGCTGCGTGAACCAGCAGTGAACACGAAACTGCACACACAGACACACACACTTCACACACTTCTTCAGCAGTCGTAGCAGCTTTAGAACAGCAACAACAGCAACGTTCTAGTTTGATACTGCGTGGGCAGTGGACAGATGTTGATAAAAAAGAAGTTTTTGCTGCAGCAGTAGCAGTAGCAGCTGAAGAGGCGACGGGGGCGCAGCGTGTGGACAACTTGCTGCGAACTCTCACTTGGCAGGTTTTCAGAAAAACCAGTAGAGGACTGTTTGAAAAACACAAGAGAGTTTTGCTCTTTCACTCGCCCATTGCTATAGAAAGAGACAACTCGTCTGGAGGAACTCCTCTACACTTCTTCTGCAGACAACAATGCGTCGGCTCTGATTCTCGTGTACGTGGGCGTAAACACTCACCTCAGACTCATATCAATTGCATGCGTGGACGTACATATATACGCACACGTGTGTGTATATATGCACCTATTTTTGGAGGAAAAGAGATGCGCGGATTCACCTCGTTGTCGCCATCATGTGTCTAGGAATCTATGCATATACAAGAGACACATTTGATATGCGTTGTAGCAGTGGGTTGCTACTTGACTGTTCAAAGTACAGGCTTATCATTTGTCGGCAGCAGGTATTGGCGATGCCCCTGTGACTGCCACGCAGCCGCAACTATATCCCTAAACAGATACATGTGATATATATATATATATATATATATATATATAGGGAGGAAGATGATGGGTGAAATATAGGTACACATGGATTTGGGTATATACTAACGTAGTAGGGAAGAACGCACTTTTTTGCACAAACATAACACATTCGAAACCTCCGTTTTGGATAAGTTTGTGATGCGCTGCTCGAAATTTGAAGTCAAACGCTGGCTCATCTCACACAAATAATTGAAAAAGTGTGCACGTATACACATATACATACATATATCTATTTATTCATGTATCAATACCTGATTCAGCGTAGAATCACTTTACATTGTGCAAATTCTATGGTGGATGTGTCTCGTTGTAGTAGACGTGGAGCTTCATGTATATATGTGTGGAGCGCAGTATTCAAACGTTGGCGTGGACGACAGTGGATTCGAAAGGCTCATGAATATATCCTGTCGTATTCATACATATAAAAAATTACAATATGTGTATGTGTTCACCTGCACAAAACCAGGTCTCCGGAAACACACAACGGATACTGCGTAGACTAAGTTTATGTCTTCATTTTCAGTGGAAATCTTTGCATGTACACATACAAATATATACATATATATGTATATATATATATATATAAATATATGCAGCTGACAAATATGTAAACAGATTAGCATGTTTACAATTGTGAACTGTAAACTCTCCATATAGCATCTGTAGATATATATATATATATATATATATATATATACAGAGAGAGAGAGAGAGAAAGATTAGTATCAGTATACGTGAATTCAAAGGAGGTGTGAGTAACCAGCTGCCAACGAGCCGTACCCTTGCTACTTTATTGTCAATTGATCAGGATGCGCCGATTCTACCTCAAGTCTGAATACATGAATATTAGCGTTGGATGTGTTCACGTATGTATACACTACATACAGTTATCTTTATTCGTATTTTCATACATATTTGATCATATACACACACTTCCACATATGTGCACCTATCTATATATGTAGGTGTATATATGACAGCGGAAGTCAAATGACGAAAAGTGTATCAGACAATTTGCTAGCATACATTCACTTTCTCTGCAAATGCTCTTTGAATGCTTTTGTGTAGAACGTTTATTTATCCTAATCCACAAGTAAAACAAGAAAACTACAGGGAGGTTTTTACTGTGCACGCAAAGAGTCCGCTTGAGTTGAAGTATATATATACACTATGCAAACACATGTGTATGTAGAAGTTGCTATCAATAGTTTTAAGATCAGTACCATGAGGGTAGACTCTACATTGATGATATAGTCGTTTTTGCCTGTAGTTTCGAACTGCGCTGCTAGTAGTAGAGGGATGCTGCACCGTGCTCTACACTTTCAACTTTTAGTATATGTTTCTACTAGTTCACGTGTTAAACCTGTACTTAGTGCCCCTCACGTCGAAATCACGCTGACTACACATATGTATGTACGGTATTATGCAAACTGATATTCGGGTTATATACACACCGCTTTCATCCCTTTCTCTCTCTTTTTTCTCTTTTTTCCTCTATTTCTTGTAGGAACAAGGACCTGCTTGGCTTCCTCCGGAGAAGTTGGAAAGCGCTTTTGTGTCTAGAACGTGCGCTACAAGGAAGTTGTACAGTGTTTCGAGATTTCAGTAAATCTTTTGCTTTAAATAGTAGCACGTGGCAGCCTTTTCTCGCTACAAACTTCGGCGTTAATAGTTTGCTGCCTGGCGATTTGGAGGAAAAACTTTCCCCCTTTCAAGTTTTGCTGCTCACCAAAGCTCTGGCGGTATGCAACTCTCGTATGTGTTGCATCAGCTTGTCTCTGTAGAGGCTACTCATTTTTCTTGATTTCATAATCATCCCTTCATCTGTACATTTCGATCTCCCTCTCTATCGCCATCTCACACTCGCTAACGTTATATATATATATATATATGTATATATACATATACGTATATGTAGTGATTTTAGAGGAAAGCGGAGGGAGGAAGTCTGCCGACTTGCGTTCTCGCAAGCTGCTGTGAACTACTGAATCTTTTAATTACAAAGGAATGTAAGTAAAGCGTCAAATTGTGAGATCACGCAGATGTACAGCAGCTTGGGCATCCTTGTCACACAAAGGATGCTACACGAGGCAATATATATATATATATATATATATATATATATATATATATATTTATATTTATTTACGGAATAAAGTACACACTCATTCACGGCAGTCGTACACTACAGTCCTTAAACAGCCATGTTGAATGTAAAAATGTACGAATAGTAGCGCTGTTGCATAGTGTGGAGGAAGTCAGAATCAATCAAAAAAAAGATCGCGACAGACTGAATTTAGCGAAAAAACAACCAGCACTAGAGACAGCACATCTCACTACACCACAAAGTAGAAGAGGTGCTAACTATTAATGTACTGCAATTGCACAAATTTCTAACGAAGATATATATTCCTATCTACACATATATATATATATATATATATCTTTTGTACCTATTTATACACAGAAGAAGGTCTCTAAAATCAAATCCACATTCGTATACGCCATTTGTACTGCTTCCATACTAGTATACATATACATATTTATGATGTCTTTCCTACATATATATATATATATATATATATATATATATATATATTCGAAGAATACACAAATAGATGAAGAGAACCCAGTATATATGTATATGTATATATATATGTATATCTGTAGATGTAGGCAGACTATAAGTCGAATATATAGGTGTAGGCATGGAACTTCTTAGTATATGCGTCTTCAGCAGCAGTTCTTCCTCACAGTTAGCTTGTGGGGGTGCGTGAGGTAAAACAAGGCGTCTGAAAAGGTTTCTAGGAGCAAACATGGGTTGGTTGTCACTGTTGTAAACTCTAGCTGTTGAGAAAGAATGTTCCGCTTTGTTTTGAAAAGCAGTAGCGTATTCTCTGGACTATGCGCCATAAGCGCCTTTTCTAGAACGAGTTTCACGTGTTTACTGAAGAAAGCTGTCCGCTGCATCTGCATAAAAGTGGTAGACCTGAAATGTATTCTCTCTCGTACCATCCTGATTGCTCACGATTGCTCACAATAAGAAATGCGAACAAAACATATATGTGACACTCTTCATCTCTCTCCAAAAATGAAATATTTTACCTCTTAGAGCTTCCTCCGTTTCTCCCACCTAGCAACCGCCCAAATAACATTTCTAAGTACTTTGTCGGTCTTTGGTAAGAACATCACGAGCTACCGCTGAATTTCTTTCTTCAACAATTGTGAAAGTGCTGTGTGATGAATAGTTCGAAACAGTGAAATGCTCATTCGATACCCTACGCGCAATTCTGAGAAGGAGACCAGAATAAAAAAAGGCAGCCCCAGGGTTGTTTTGAGAGAGAATTTGAGAGAACTGCTCTCTTTCTTTTTTCTGTAAAAAATTTGACCTGGTTTGCAAATGTGACTGCTCGTCAGTGCCTGTCTCATCTTTCTCTTTAGGATCTGCGAAGTAAGCGTAAAAAGTACGTGAATTGTATCGATCATTGCGTTAAATTTTACTTAATCTTTTTCCGGCGTTTTTCCCTCTGGATAGCGAGGTTTTCTTTGCTCTCTCGTTCACCATCTCATCATCATTCCTAACAAGCCTGATCAGACTCCCTCTAACTCTATTTGGTTCTCTTCTCTGCGCCTTTCACCATGTCACAATCTTTGAATTTACACGATCTCTTCCACCGACTTTCACTCTTTTTTATCTTATTGTATCTTCTATTTGTCAGATTGTCGCTCCTTTTCTGAACTTCTTCATCATGTCCGCCTTCTGTCTCGTGTTCTCTACATCCCGTAGCTTTTCTCTATTTCCCATATATATACTCAGATCAATAGATCATTGTTCAAGCGTATCTATTTGACCGTTTAGTTCTTTGCCTACGTGTCTATGTAGAAGTCCATGACTTCTTCCTGTCTGTCCAACACGTACCATTATCAACTTAAACGTCCTGCAACTTTCTCTCTAACTACCTCGATTTTCTGTCTTTAATAAATGTATCCGCCACCTACGACAGGACTCGTACGTTGTTTTCCGTCTACCTTTTTTGTACTTGACTTGTTTCGAGCCAGTTTGTGTTCATACGTATGATTATGCATATTCATGATTTTATTACGCTCACCGTCATACGAGCGCTATGTCAAATCTAGCTATTCTTTCCACAGTTATACATTTGGCTGCTCCCTGCTCTGTTTCTCTCTCGGTCTCTGTCTGTCCAAGCGATTGCTTCCTCCATTTCATCTCAGCACAGAATCATAACACGCACATATGTATATTTATGTATGTAGATATAGTGCATGATGTCCGTCTCTCTCTATCCTTTTCTTGTCAAGGGAGCTTAACGGCATCGCAACAGTTCATATTTTATTTTAGAAATGGAACAGTCCGGTTTTCTCTGTACATACATCTGATTTTTGCCACCATGAGAAACCGGACCTTCACTTGCAGGCCGTGCATGTGTGTGAGTAGAATGTTTGAAGAATCCTCTCTCTTCTTCCACCCTTGTCTCTTTGCCCTCTCTTTCTCCTCAAATGCAGAGCCACCTATTGCACGCATTTCTTTCAGCTTTAGCTTCATGCCTGTCTGTCTATTTTATATTTTCTAATCCGAAATCAATCCTCTCACTGCATGCATTTCTTCCGTGTTTGCAGTGAAAACGACTTCCCTGCAGCAGCGGAGAAGTACGTGTGCCGTATACTCGGCAAAGAATTCCTTGACTGCCCTCCACAAGATTTAGTCGAAGATTTCCATGACACTGACAAAGACACTCCCTTTGTATTTCTGCTGTCTCCTGGAGTAGACCCCACACAAGCCCTCACGCGTTTGCGCTGTTTTCTTTGTGAAAGAAAGTCTCAACAGCAGGACCTCCAATCACAGCCACAACAAAAGCTGCACTCCATTTCACTCGGACAAGGTCAAGAAGCGAGAGCCGTATCTTTGCTGCAAAAATCAGCGTAAGCACTGTCTTTTGCTGATGCTGCGCCTATCTTTACCCTGCAAGGAGTGTCTATGTAGGCACATTCGTACTCTATCTCGTCATGTATATGTCTATACATATATATATATATATATATATATACCTATTTTATGTATGTATATTTACATGTGTGAAGGTCTAGATATGTGATTCGAATTGTACGCATGTGCTACAAAAATTTGACATTTACTCATGTAAGTGTGAGTGTACATGCACTCGTTTTGGATATTGTTACGATAAGTTCAGCAAAGACTATACTGGTAAATGTGTACGCGTTTGTGTACAAGAGACACTTTGGTGAAAGTGACTGTGAGCACGGACGTGATGACTAGCAAGGCCAGCAAGTACTGTTTATCATGTAATCGCTCTCGCCTGTGTGCACACTCATAGCTGCACATATACATTTGAACGAATATAAAAGACATATCTGTGTATACAAGACAAACATATAAGTACAACGACTCACGTCGCGTGCCAAGGGGTAAGATGTGAACATCTATTAACATATATATATACATGTATGTATATATATACATACATATATATATGTGTATTGATAATTTAGTTGGTGTCCATCGCGAGCTAAGAATTGATTCTTCATCTGGTAAAGGTCTGTGGAAGAAGTCCACGTGTGCTTTCAATGCTTGTATGTGCCGTATAAGTCCTGTTTGTGTGTATGCTGTCGGACTTATCTGCGTGCACATGCTTCAGTAAGTATATGGTACGCTACATTATGTCTGCACCTAATTGGCTTTATAAAACTTTGACTGTTCGAAGTAATGTGTATGAGTAGGTATGTATGTTGAAGCAATGTATTTGAGTAGGTATGTATGTTGACTCCTACGTAATGTGCCAGGATATACATCTACGAGAGTATATAATCTTTTAACTATACGCAAGCGTTTATGCTCGAGCTTAACTTTCTGCCGATGTGGTGGAAGTGTTTCTGTTGCCTAATACATACACTGGCGATGTTTCTTTAGTTGTCTAAATAGTGCTTCACTAGTCAAACAGCTCACATCTGCAAAGACATACATATCTACCTAAACGTATCATACGTCTCCGGGCAAATATGATTCTATGTGTATGAACTTCAGATGAATTTTGCAGCGCTTTCCTTTCTAAATCAGATATCCGTACATTGACCTGTACAAACTCCTTCTTTATAAGGTGGTAGATTTTCTTTAGTGTAAACAGGAACTTCGACTCTGCACATGAGGTATTATTATACATGTGTATCATCACAGCTACTTTCTCGTTGTTTTCCTCTTGCTTTTCACAGGGAAAAAGGAGAATGGGTGTGCTTGCAGAACTGCCATCTGGCGCCTTCGTTTATGCCTACGTTACAGAGATTACACGAAAATGCATTTGACGGGGTGCAAGTACATCCAAACTTCAGACTTTTTTTGACTTCTATGCCTTCAAACGACTTTCCTCTTACGATTCTTGAAGCAGCCGTGAAAGTCACTAGAGAGAACTCCAGAGTAAGTCTGCTGGATGTATTTATACGCGTGCAAATTTGAATAGAAAAACAGGCTCACCTGAAAAAAGAAAACTGCTGTTTTGGTAGACAATCGTGTGTAGGAAAGTATTCTACCGTTAAATGGTGTTTGAGCTTGTCGTTGCGCAGAATAAAATGCAGGTACATGCCTGTACAAATACAAAGATACTTGAATAAATGCCAACTTTTCAAAGATACGCTGTTGTGGATTGCATATAAACATATATACATGCACTTATGCATTATAAGTGTAGATTCGTATATGCTGTGCATATTTGCTCGTAGTAGAGGCACAGAGAGCCGCAAGCTATAGAAGATAGAAGTGACTTAGACAATACTTATTATACTTACTTACAGTGACCATATGTGTGTACCTGTGTTTGTAAGTTTGTGTGCAAGTCATCCAGTAAAACAATCCTACACTTCTATAGCGGGTCAGCTTCTGAGTGAAAGCAAAGGCCAGCTATTCAGTGTACATTTATTTTTACAGTGTCTTCTTCTTATCTTTTCCATTTATTTCTTCCCGCCTTGTAGGGCGTAAAAGCCAGCCTACAAAGAGCTTTCATGGAAATGGAAGAAGAAAGTTGTGGAGAAGAAGTAAACAAAAACTATAAACACCTGTTCTTCAATCTCGCATGCTTCCATGCCCTTGCGCTTGAACGGCGCAAATTCGGCTCCATAGGTTGGACAGACTACTACGACTGGACATACTCAGATTTATGTGTACGTGTCTCTCACTTCTTATCCATAAGCATGTGTAAGTTAATAAGTATATATATTTGTACCAATGAATAAGTTGTATACTCATTGTATTTACTTTTACTTGGTGTGATAAGGATGCTGACTATGACAAAGATTCAGGCTCAGGTTTCTGTCTACTCCTACGCATATACAACTGCAGAGATATATATGTGTATCCAACTAGATATCTGTGATCCTAATTCAAATCTGCTTTGTCATATCAGAACATCTATCAGCTATTTGACAAAAAGTTGCAATTATACCTCTCAATATCCACATTTTTCAAAACATACCGCGGACACGGCGGTTTACAGCAATCAATCCGATAACTGGTACCATACATGTTTCCAAATCGGGAGCAAAAATATTTAATCTGCACTGCCTGCTTAGGTTTTTCCACATCTATACACGCATTTACTAGAATCATTTAAAACAGTATAAATCCTGCTGATACTTTTCCACGCAGCATATATGGTAACATACACCTGCACGTATGTATATATATATATATATATATCCATATAAGCAGATGTACCACGTTTCGGTATCTAAGATCAATCGGTTCCCCCACAGACATATATGTATATATATATATATATGTATAAAAATATGTATAATTACTCGCCTCCATATACTTACTGCGTTTTGCTTCAGCGAACATGATATAGACCTGTATGTATTTACCCTCTATACATTTTCCGCAGATATCGCAGCGGCAACTGACAAAGTACATTAGCGAGGCAACTGTGAGAACGCAGAACCTGCAGCAAGAAAATCGAGAGCAAAATGTTGTTGAACTGCCGTTCAATGCAATAAACTACTTAGTAGCTGAGATCAACTACGGTGGTCGAGTAACTGAAGAGGGAGATGTGAAGATTCTGAGAAGTTTTCTGAAAGCCTTTGTCAGCGAGGAAGTGATGAATAATGGAAAGATATTGCTGCCAACAGCAGCTAGCTTCTTTTCAGAAGCCGCAACAGACCATTATATTAGGGGCTTTCGCAGTTGCATCGACAAAGTGCCACTGGAAGAACCGCCCGAACTATTCGGACTACACAGAAATGCTGGCATCCTGTATGACAGATTTCTAAATACCTGCGACATATAATTAAAGGCGGACTTTTTTATATCACATTGTCGATAGAATGTGTGTATGCAGACGTAGAAAGAGATCTTTTTTGGACAGCAGCGGCCAGAATTACGTATTGCTACATATGTATGAACATATATACATAAGGACGAACCTGCCACACTGTCTGAATTGATGCATAAAAAAACAGCAATAACATCTCATACTGTTGCGCTAAGAGATTGTAGCGTTCAAGTATGCATATGTAATTATATATATATGTATATATATCTATGTATATGTGTCTACGGAAACGAAAATATATGTATTTATATATATATGGATGTATAGCGTATTACTCTCTACGTGCTAAGATGAAAAGTATCAGCGGGAGAAAGCACACATAGGCTTGCAGACATGGTATCGTCTGAAAGTACGTATGTGTGTAATGTAAATCGTTTCCATGTCTCTGTACGTATGTATATTGTAGATATGTGACCGAATAAAGAAGACCCATATGGCTTGCATCGATCAATGAACGTACTTGCAATGTACGCTGACTGTCACAAGGCATACGGATCTACCCGACTTGACCTACAGTTTTTTACTTTTTATGTGCGTCTGTATGTTGGAGTGATTGATAAATATATACATGTATATATATATATATATATATATATATATATATATATATTATGCATCCTTATGCGACATATTGTTGCGTTGAATTTTTTATGATATGTGATTCATGTAGAAAGAGAATCAAGGATGCGCTTATTTATTCAGTCAACAGTATAACAAAGATGAACTCCGACATAGTAATCGAACGCATATGCATATATAGGGACTGCGCAGTAAGAGCTATCGTAGACACGTACGTCTTCATATACATCTATTTCGATATGTCTATGGCAACATCATCGTGTGTATCCTACTACTGCTGAGTACATACTTGGTTGCACATATATGTATACACATGTCTGGGATTGAAAACATCTCCTGTCGAGATCGGCTATCACGTCTCCAAACATATTCTCCGATTCAATACTTTGCCTTTCAGGTTACAAAAGCTGCAAACGGAAAACCTGCTTGCTTCAGTGAGAGCGGTGATGGAGAAAGAGTCGGCGCTGGTGTCATTGGGCAGCACATACTCGAGTATACCCTCAAGCTTTTCCAAATTCGTAAAAGAAATACAAGAAAATCTGCCTACACCTCTTTCCAGCAGTAAAGGGGAATTCCAGCCTAATGTTTTCCAGAGCGTTTTGAATATGTCGACTAACCAAAAGGAAATGTCGCCCTTAGCGGTTTTTCTTTCTCAGGAAATTCTGAGCTTTGATGCACTGATTAGAGATATAGAAGGTTCTCTCGCAGCCCTGAAACAGGTAGGTTTAGATTTTCGTCACTCTATCCTTATGTTTCTTCATCTCTCCTGAATGGTAATTCTTCTGTAGAGGATCTTAATCCTGCTTTTTCGTGTGTTCCTACGCTACACAACTATATATAGACAATTTCATTCAAATCGGTATTCATATGCTTGCATGAATTCATTATGAATAAATATATGCATTTTTCCTTTTGCAGATGTTGTCATACATGCACATATATGCATGCGTAGATATATTTTACCTTCACATAATATAGACGAACAGGCACTTCTAGTGTCTCCCTAGCGTAGCGGAGCCTGCATGCATGCTGGCTAGCTACATTCTGAGGCTAGACTGAGCTAGAAAACAATCCTGCTAGTCGAACGACTCACTTGTGTGCTGTTATATATAACGCACAATGCATACGAACGTCTTGATGTATATCTGTACATGCACATGTACATGCAACAAAGCCAGGACATAGGTGTTTTGCCATAATAAAATGTACGTATACAACAGCAAGCTGAATCGATAAAAGCGCGAGAGAGGCAGTTTGCGGTATACATATATATATATATATATATATATACAAATATATTTACCTGTTTACAGGAATACCGATATCAAACAGCAACGCAAACTATATACGTGTATATATATATATATATATACGCGTATTATAACATATATCTCTGTGTACATGAGCATATGGACATACCGGATCGATCACTGTGTGTGGGGATGTTTGGTGCCATATCGCGTGTGAAGTGTGTGACTGCACAGAGTTGTCTAATACACACCTATATTCTTGAAGTCCTACCATGTTTATGTGTTTTACATGCGATTTACACTAGTTTGTAAACCATTACTCTAAAGTAAGTAACAGTTTGATATATTTTCAGACTTGATATTGAGATAAGAGGAAGAAAAATGGCTGATTAGCTGCAAAATCATGTATCTATCTTCATGTGTATCGCTTTGAAAGATGACACCGCAACAACGTCTACCGTCCAAACCTGACTTCACTGAGATTGCACCGTATTCGAATGCCCTCGGGTAAGAATTTCAAATTAGGCGCACACGAGTGTATATATATATATATATATACATATACTCGCATACATCTGTACGGAGGTACGCATACAACAGGATACCTAACCAATACATATGAAACTATACATGTAAGCGTATACGTACATGTATATGCAGATTTGTACTGGGCTTGACACTTCCGTGCAATTGCATCCATACACATCTTTTTGTGTAATATGTTATTCTGTTTATTCGTATCTGTTGGTGGGCTACGAAATAGAGAAAATGTTACTTGTACCTTACACATGGATAATTCCACAACTTGAAGTCGAGGAAGTGTGACTGAGACTGTGCTTTTATGTAGTTATAAATATGTGTATATATATATTTATATGTACATGTGCAAGTATATATCTACACAAGATTAGAATTTCCACACATACCTATTCTTACTACTTCGATACACATTTTTTCGCATATAGATGTGTGTATATATATATATATATATATATATATACACTCAATTATAGGACTTGCAGGTGTTCTTGTCTGCATTACATGTCTGCAAATGCATTTCCCATGCTGTGCACATTAGCCTTACTGAAAACGTATATTTATAGTGTGCTTGTAGCCAAACTTCACGAGCTCCCTTACATTTGAAGAGATGCAAATCTATTTCATCAAGATTCATTGGATATATATTTGAACAAATCATTCAGTGTATCCTGAATATACATCAAATATATATATATATATATATATATATATATATATATTTATATATATATATATATATATATTTATATATATATATATATATTTATATATATATATATATCAGTATATACATATAAATGTGTTTATAAGAGTAAATGCGCCAATGATGAGTTGATTATTAGTTTTATTATCTAAATTTATTTCTTTTCAAAGATAATCAACTCCCAAGCCGCCACCAGTACTCAAATTTCTTCAACGTCTCAGCATATCGAAGGGCTGCTATGTATATATGAATTTCATCATATTTTTCCTCTACGTACAGCAGCTGTCTATCCCAGTTCCTAGTTTTATATCTGTGCGTAACATTCTAAGCAAAACTTATGCTCAAATTTTACTTCAGCCACAACCTTCCCTGCCGATGGGTCGCGTTTAATAGTTCATCACTCTTTTGTTTCACGTACTGATAATCCATACAGTCAGTCTAAACGTGTATATATATATATATATATATATATATATATATATATACTTATATACGCATACATTTGAATACACGCGAAAGTGTTTTCAGATGTCGGTGCCTCCATCAGCGTTATACAACTGGCGGCGCAGAAGCATACGTATACTTCCATATATACTATGTATATGATGCGGATTCGTTTACAGTTTCAAAAGTACCTGCACATACTCCAATAAGTACTTTTATGTCCATATGAGCATTTATGTGGCTGACGGAGTGGATTTGTGAGAGAAAAATAAGTCGCTGATAACTCTTCAGTACAGTAGCGGAATGCTAAACCTGCTTACTCGCTCTTTTCTGTACTGAGATGCATACTGCAGGCACTTGCTGGCCATACACTCTTATCTGAGGAAGGAGAATCAGTGCTTCAAGCACTGCTGGAGAAGAGTGTGCCTGCTACGTGGTTACCAGCAGGAACCTTTGGCAGTATTCACAGCAGCAGCACAACAGCGACAATAACACCAGCAAAGAAATCCGTAGCTTCTTATCTGACGGTATTGAAAGAGAAACATGCGCATTTACGGGAGTGGTTGCAGAGAGGGCCACCAAAAGCTTTTTGGTTGGCTTCTTACTCTCGACCGCAAGGTTTTTTAACGGCCTTGTTGCGCACGCACGCTCGGCAGTTCAAAGTAAAAACACGGAAACAAAGCCATTTTCAGCTGTGTGTAGTTACATACTTCCACGCAAATATATATCACATACACAAGCTTTAAGAACTGCAAAACACACAAGGTTTCTATATACTTACATATACATGTAAATGGAGATTTGAATGTCGTATATGCATGTATATGTACAAATATACATGTATATTTACATGTGTGCATTTACGTACATATGTATATATATATATATATATAGATATAGATTGCTATGTGTATCTGAACATATGAATTCGAGAAACCTCACTCTTTTTCACCTATTTATATCTTGTCTTGTATATCTAAACATATAGATACGAGTAACTCATTCTTTTTTACCTGTGTACATGTACACATACGCCTATATATATACATACACATCTGTGTATATGAGTATGTAGTTTTCTTTATGTATATAAAAAAGCTACGAATACGAGTAACTCATTCTTTTCCACCTGTGTACGTGTACACATACGCATATATATACATACACATCTGTGTATATGAGTATGTATATCTTGTCATGTATATCTAAACTTATAAATACGAGAAACTCACTCATTTTTACCTATGTACGTGCATACATACGCATATATATATATATATATATACATACACGTATGTGTAATGAGAATTTGATTTAAAATCTGGTATACAAAGAACATAATCTGTCTTTGTGTACTGTTACTATGGTCACAGGTATTATTGAGTGCGCAACTGACTCATATAAAGAACGAAATGCATATGCATTTAAACCCGTTATAGATGAGTGCATATACGTATGTGTGTATGTTTAAGATTTTCATATAATATGTATACTACGTTGCAATTGCATGAACGAAATGGCTATGGGTGCAGACGAAGTAGGTATGAGATCGAGATGTTCCACCCCAAGTGCTCTTACTCATGCGTATACGTATAGTTCAATAGACAACAATACAACTGTAAAGTTGTTGGCATTTGCGTACGGTAGAGCATATTGTGAAGCAGCTTTACTCAGCGCTACGCGCAGGTCGTTTTTCGTACGCACTGCAACTACATCATGCAAGGAAGTAAGATAAACTTGTATTTACGTACGTAACCGCATCCCATTTATTCTCATTCCCTTTGAAAATATACATGGACACACGGCTGATTTACTGCAATTTTTATTTCGAGGCTTGTATGGAGGTTTCTCATTAATTCCTTTTTCAGCCAACAGATTGAATGTATAAACCCACATACTCGCTTACATATCAATACTAATTCATCCACAAGTGTAAGTACAATTTTGCATATATGCGAATTTTTGAAGGCAGACTGTCTGGAGGAGAAGGAAATATATACTTATGTATATATATATATATATATATATATATATATTCATAATTATTGTGTTACACTATGTATGTGGTATCTGCTTTTGCAAATTTCCGGCGAATGTAAGCGTGTATTTGTAATGTATCTTTTTGCCAAAGGGTTTGAACGGTGTAAGGTGGTGTGGCCGTTTGCCATAAATATGTCACTAGTCGCTTTCTGTAAATTACGATATTGCTTATCCATTTTTTTGTACTTGATATATATATATTTATATCTAAGTTGAAATTTCAGACACGCACATATAATCCGTTTTTACAACAACAAATTTGTGCACATACATGTATGCATACATATATACCTGTTTGCCATTATTCGGTTTTTGTAAAATTGTTATTTTTAGAAAATTCATGCTTTTCCTAGTTGTGACTATAGCTCAGAAAGGTGGCCACCGCACTTGGAAATGCATATATGATATGCACGCTCATGCACTGGTTTTCTTTGCTTCCTTAAGGTTACCAGTTTGACCGAATCTTTAAAATTTTTCCTTCTTTCTACGCTTGTACAGGTGTCAACAGATTCGCTTTACCTTCAAGCTACTATAACTAACATGCATTCAGTTTCACAAGTCTCTGTGCCGGCACCCTTAGGAGCATATGTTTACGGCCTATTACTACAGGTAGGATGAAAGCAAAAAACTAGCTCACTTCTCCAATTACGTGTCAACGTACAAAGGTATAAGTGTGTATGTATATAAATATGTCTTTATATATATATGAGTACGCTTTTATTGTGCAAGGCAGCTAGTTTCTACGAGTTTTGTTTCTTTTTTCACAGTATGGAAAAATATATCTTCAACATATGTATATATATGTATATATGTAAAGATATATATCTCTGTATACGCGTTTGTGTACGGTCTTTTGTTTCCATTTCATGGAAGACTACAGACGTTAAACTTTCCTTCTGCAGCATAAAAACCTTACAGATATGTTTGAAAGCGTCTATAATTGTGTGTATATATATATATATATATATATATATAATATATCTGTATGCGTAATACCTTTTCTCGGGCACTACTGAAAACAGAGAATGTTTACAGCGAACGAGCATATATTATATATATATATATATACATATTTATTTATATGAGCGTGCGTTTAAATACGGCCTTCTCTAGTAAGCGAGTTGAACCAAACGTCATGTCTAACTTTGCAGCATAAAGTCGTGTATCTATCTCCAATCGTTTTCAGCAAATCAGTCAACAACCGACGACACACGATGGACTTTACCGTATATGTATGTCTATATATATATATATATATATATATATATATATATATATATATATATATATATATACTTCTTCTGTATATATATATGTATATATATATATACATAATTTTTTATATATTGGTTAAGCGTGCATATACAAAAAGCAGTTAGAAACATGATTATATGTCCATCGCATATGTAAATATTTAGGGGTTATTCAATGGTAATTGTATCTGTATATACGAACGTACGTAGTACTCCGGAAATTAGTTCCTTTCAATATACTTTTGTATCTATATATACATACATACTTAGTACTTCGAAATTTGGTTCTTTTTCTTCTACTTTTGTTGGAAGATAAACGATTAACGAGGCTTCTCAAAGTGGTGCTGACATGTGCAAGAAGAATCTGTGAATTGTTGATTTTCACTTACTTGACACGTAGTATGGCATTCTCTCTCTCTCTGTCTCTCTCTCTCTCTCTAATATATATATATATATATATATGCATTTTTTCAATTATTTGAATGCATATATACAATCCCACATATTATTTTAAATAACAGTATATTGCCTAATGTATGCAGTTGCAAGGTTGGACCTCTGACAGCGTTTGGTAATGGTCAACGTGAGTTCTAATGTCTATTGCAATCCCAATTCCGCGTAGTCGTTCTAGAAGAATCAGAGGGGTCTACAAATTCGCTGAAACTGTACATTTCCATGTATACTAGAAGAAGCACGTATGTTTACCTGAGCGTGCAGCATGTTCAAGGGGCAAAGCAGAATTGCGAATACACTCCAATGCGTCGATACGAACCATATTAAACAGTTTGTTTAACTTAATGTTATGCTTCCCTGAGAGCTAGTGAAACTTAAAACGTAACAGAAAGCAACTTGTACCTGAGCGGACCAGAGTAAAGAAAAAGCAATTATCACTACAAGCTATAAGGGAAGCTGTGTTAATTCTACGAGCGTTGGAGTGCACAACCATTATTAAGCGAAAATTCTTACTAGTTACGCAGCTGTCCTGACTATTACTTCCGAATTCGACAGAAACAATTATGACGACAGTGCTAGCCAGATGCCATGCACATCATCTTTCTTCTCTCTTCACTATGTAATCACTTCTAAGCGTCTTCTTGATCATGTCCGTAAACAACTACATACAAACATAGCTATCCTTATGCAGAATCATCTGTCACAGTATAATAAAGAGAAAATCAATTGGATAGGTGGGTAAGTGACAAATACTTAGATAGACCTGCAAATATAGCTCCTCCCATGTGTGAATTAAAAACAGTCTGCGCGCTTGATCTTCGATGATCCAGGCTTCTGATTTACGAAACCTAACATGAAATATATACACATTTACAGAAATTATGCTTCTGACTATATGCTACACAGACTTTTAGGAGAATTTTGCGAAGATTACACCAGAAAAAGCCGACTAACTTTTCTTGTTGCTCCCTCCTCCCTGAGCTGGGCCTATATATATATGTTTATATTTTTATCTATACCTATGTGTATATCAACTATCTTTGCGTGTGCTAGCGTATACTTAGTGTGTTATACTTTATGATCGATGTCTATTAGGATACTATATGGGTTATACGAGGAGATACGTTTATAATTATATTTTTTAAAAATATTTTTCTGTTAGAAGTAACTGCTCCTCGCAAGTCCGCTGATGTGATTGCTCACGAACCTTCTTCTAACTTTACACCCACGCTTTCAGGGAGGCTGTTGGAATGAGTCCGATCAGAAACTCGACGAATCTGCGCATGGAGTGCTTTTCTCACCAATGCCTGTTATTTGGCTGAAGCCCACTGCGCTTGCTGATATCTTTTCCGGTACTCCACTACTTTACAGGTAATGCCATCTTCTTTTTTTACAAAGCAGTTGGGCAAGGTATAACACCATGAATAGGCCGTAGCCCATGCTTATACAAAGAAATCTTTTTTTTACAGAAAACTAACTGCTCAACCTACTGCAACAAATATATAGCCGATACCGCCAGTTCCTTCGAGTAAATTTCTGATTCTATTGATATAAAGCAACAAATCAGGATATAGGAGCATGAAGAACTTGTATTTTCTTCTCTTACAAAGGCGTTTAATTCTTTTCTTTCACACACTCGTTTAGCATATTCATACGAAGACAGCTTCTCTTTCATTGTAGGTGTGTGATGAGCGATGTAATCGCACAACGTGGTCTGTTTTTTCAGCCTATAGTTGAACTCACAGCAATCTCTCACTATATCGAATTGTGCACTATTCACTTTGCCACGACTACGACGCAATGCCGACTGCGTGTGATTAAAACTATTGGTTAGAATTTTGCATATTGCTTATCTATATGATATACACATAAACATATGTATTGTTTTTATATACTTGAGATGCTGTATGCTCTTACCCTTCCTCCGGGACTATCCACAAAGCACCACTTCGTAATTGTGCGGTGAATTTTTCGCTTCCTTTACTATTTGTGAAGGGCTTCCTTTTTATGTTTCCCAGAAAAAATTTCCACAAATGGCGTAGTAGTGCAGTTGTCAATTTTTCATTTTTTGTTGAAGTTCATCACCTACATGTGAAAAACATAGAAAAGTCTTTTTTCCGCGTTAAATCTTCTTTATGCTCATACACTTCAAAGTAAGCATTTCAAAACGAAGCCGCTAATACACTTGTTTGAGCAAATATGAGATATTGTTTTTTACTCACCCCCACTGCTCCAGTGTAGCGTCGTGAATGTACAAGTAGTGATAAAGGCCTTTTCAACTCCATCCAGCTTTGAAAGACTCAAGTCCAGCGTACGTAAACTTCTGGCACACCAGAATAAAATACTCTAGTTCTCACACAGTTTTAGTGTATAAATGAGTAGATACACAATGAAACATAAATGCTTTTACACACACAAGCGTGTAATTTCATCTGTATATACATATATATATATATATATATATATATATATATATATATATATATATATATATGTATATATATATGTATATATTTGCATATTGTAAACATTCTTAAAAGGATACATCTGCATAAAAATAGTCATTCACATGGTGCGTATACAGAATTGAAAGCATATATTACATGCGTATGACAGCCTTTGTTGTTCATAAAACGAAATTATATATATATATATATATATATATATATATATATATATAGGTGCACGGGTTCCGCTGCCTATACACGGCCACTTCACAAACGCTCATACATTCGTGCGTAAAGAAGTTTGGAGCTATATCTTTGACGAATGTTCCCTACAGCCTTTGAACAACTTGTTAGCTTCTTGTCGCGTATGCCTAGACAGAACGTACCCACACACAAATGTATCTATATATATATACATAGAGAGACGAGAGAGAGAGTCCGAGACATTTACGTGTATGTGTAGTCTGAGACATTTTCGCATTCACGTGTGAGAAACAGAGTTTGCTAAAGATTTTCCTATATATTGCTAGACATGAACGCATAGAATAAACGGAAAAACCCCCCTCTAACTGCTACTTGACAGACGTTTTCAAAGCCTTCCTGCGTGAAGTCTAGTACTATCTGAGCGCGAATATGCAAGGCTTGGGAAAGTGATGTACTTTGCTGTTCTTGCATTCGCAGGGCTTGCGAATGAAGTGTACTTTTCACCTTACGTGCAAATATGTGACTCGATAAACGCTTGTGTATATCTCTGCTTTTGTTGTTCAGTATGTTATTTTTTACTACTACAAGTCTGCTTGCGTATAATCTATATATATATATATATATATATATATATATATATATATATATATATATGTATATATATCTATATACATATGTTTTGTATTTTATTCCTCAATGCTACTAGTCTGCTTAGAGAGTTTTCGAGGCATCGATCCAATAAAGGAAGATTGTACAAGTTAAGTGTGACATGTTTTTTTTTAACAAGAATCTACGTGTATATAGAATTTGAACAGTTCTTAATTTATTGCATAGCTTAGAATGAGAGTTCTACATGATATCAGGCCAACAATCACCTGGGATCTGAATTGTGCCTCGCAAGTTGTCTAATTCAACAATATTACGTAACTAGCACGGAGGTCTAACCATTTTCACTCAGCACTACTCAAACCGGTTCAAATCGAATAAAATCGTGTGTGAGCATTGCGTCCTCCTTAGTTGGATGTCATACGGGGCGCATTTCACGTCCTTTGAACGCGGAGAATCCATCTGCCTGATGGCGAGACGTTTGCTGCTGAACCCGAAGTAGCGCCCTCAGTGGATATAAGAATGTCGCTTCCAATTTTATCTGTTCCAGTGACAGCAACTTTCAAACAGATGATCTAGTTTCTTTTACCAAACTCGTCCAATTCTTCAAATCGTATGCTGTAATAATTACTCCTTTACTACTTATTTTGTAACACGTTTTCCTGTGTTTTCTCATTAGAATCTCTATGATGTTCTATGTACTGTCACTCCTCTGTAGCTGAATCTTCGCTCCGACTTTACCTCTCTATATATGAAGCTGCCTTGTATTTGAAGGTTTTTTTAGTTTCTTCTTTTTCACGAGCGTCTCACATGTATTGGTCGTTTCCTTCAATCCTGCAAGTTGAATTTGTCCTTCAGCTGCCCACTCTACAAAACTCCGGAGAGAAAAGGAAAGGACAACTATGTATATTCATTCAGTCTTCCAACCGGTAAGTCAGGCAGCTATAAGCATGCATGTGTATGTATATTGATTGATTTCACGTAACTAGGTTACTATATTACTTTTATGTATACCCTTAGTACTAAAACGTATGCTGAGCTGCAGCCCCCTGTACTATGTAGGCGCATCGAATTCACTGAGAACAAAAATATGAGTGATTATATGATGAATTCACACGCATTTGGATGTGTGCCTCAGCTGTATTCTTCACTTTTTTCGTGAATATTGTAGAGACGTAGATATATATATATATACGTCGATAGAACCTTGGATCAAAATGAGACTTACGTGCAGAATGAAGCCCCTGTGATTTTCACATTCACAAAAAAGCTCCGACACTATTCTCCTTGCATACAAATCATTTATCAGGCCCGGCAAAAACTGGTTCATATATATATGTATATATATATATATATGTATCACTCTTACTAGATCTCTCTACATGTATCATTTGAACTACCCTGATATCAAGCGAAGACCAGTGTGAATTTCTGTTCGTTTAGCAATAACTCCCGATGAATGTATATTGCGTGGATTATCGCTTTTCTGTCAAGTTAATCAAGACAATCAAGTTTAACAGGGAGAGAAGGTAAGTATATATACGTATAAAAATATAAGTGTCTAAGTTGATGCAACTTTACAACGAACTAAGGCATACGTGCAAAATGTGGCTCCTGTGAGTTTCGCGCTCACGAACACCCACATACAAAATATCAAATTTCTGGCATACAAATCAGTCATCAAGCGCGGTAAAAAACTGGTTCATATACATATATATATATCACCCTTACAAGATTTCTCTACAGCTAGCATTTACAGTGCTCTGGTATGGAACGAAGGCCAGTGTGAGTCTCTCTCCGTTCACCATCACCTCCCGTTGAGTGTATATTGCGTGAATTAGCGCTTTTCTTTTAAATCAATCAAGACACTGAAGACCAACACGGAAAGAGCGCAATTTTACTTTTTACTCCTCATCTAGCGAAAAAAAACTATCCTTTTTTGCGGACAGGCTTTTTACATTCACACCTATCCTTATAAAGTCGGGCGACGAACGTACAAAAACATTCATGTGTTTTTCTCACGACCTAGTGAAAGTGCAAAGCACGGAAGAAAAATGCGCATTCTGCGTCGTATACGACCCCGTCACCCGTTTTGATTGATCTGCCTTCGGCATATTATTTTGATTAAACTAAGGCCAGCAATGACGGCGTTGGAGATCACTTTTACAATGATGAAGGATGTAATCGGTCGCAAATCTCGATCTTGCTGCTAAGCCTGTAAATCTAAAAAAAAATAGGAACTTCTGCCTCTTTTGTATTTGTTGGCTTTCACATTCTGAAAAACAGATACATACAGAAAAAACTGTACTTTCTTACCAGTCTTTAAAAAAACTAACAACGCCGAAAACATTATATATACCTAGCTGGCATAGAGGTAACGTGTCGATACACCAGCATGCATGATCGAGAATTTTTCTTTTCTAGAATAGAATCTTGATGCTCACTCGCTAACTCCAATGTCGAGAAACCTTGGCAACCCATCTCTTTCTGAGCCGTTTGCTGTCTTTCGAAACTGGAGTGAATTTGAGTTAGGAATCCAGTAATTGATTCGGATATCTTTTCAGTAGGCTTCAAAGAGTCTGTGCTATTATCTGTAGCATGAGAAGGCGAGAAGAGCTGAAGGCGCAATTTACCAACCGCAGTTTCACCTCATGTTAATGCTGGTCCTCTCTTCGTTGACTTTAAAGATCTGATCCAACCTCACAATAAAATCATTTGAATATACATCGCGGGTTTCCGCCGGAAATTGCAAATAGCATATAAATTTATAGAAACGTAGATTTCTGTACGTGTGTCTGACTTGCCGTTTGCGGAACGCAAATTTGCTCCTGCAGTTGCTCTGCTACCGTTTCCCTTGAGGATAACTCCTTTTTCTAAACTTTTTCCTATTATAAGAAAAAATTGTGAAAACTTCTTGTCATGCATCAACGTACGACCAGCTTATGCACATAAATGTGCGGAATCAAAGTATATATATATATATATATATATATATATATATATATATATATATATATATGTACCACCGCAATGTCTTGAGCGATCTGTTGCCAATCATAGAAGAGCAAAAGTACATATCAATTTGAGTACAGCAGTCATTTCTTCTAATAATGTCTATCTTAATAAACAGTCTACTATGTCGAAGAACCATAATTAGTTATGAAGGATCATGGAAGACAGCTTTGTCTGTCACGCATCATCCTCTGTCATTAGTTTCGAGTAATTTTTGCGACTACTCAAGCCTTCATGTTATACGAAATGTAAATATGACTATTAAAGTATTTTTCAAAAAAAAGAAAGACATGATGCCAAAACCTTGTAGAATTGACTGTAATAAACGCACCAGTATTAATATATAGTGTTGACTGAGTTTATAATATTACAACGGTGATACCCAAGATGATTAGTCTACAATACCAAGGATGATATAAATTTATATAGATGCTTTCTACGAGATGGACTGAATGTGGTAATCGGATTTTAAACGTGACTGATCTAATCAAGTAATTAGTCAAGCGGATATTCAGACAGATAAAGAACGGCTTGTACTAGACTACGCACACCTATCAAAGACACACTTTTAACGTCGAAGCTAGGCGTGTACTTTCCCCACTAAATCAGATATCAAACCTGAAGAAGATTACATGGAACATTTCTACGAGCGAGTTACACGTACACATTTATATAATGGGCAGTATTGCAATGATGTAGAAGTCGAGTTTTTAAAACGAATCTGATTAAATGCAAATTTTTTATGGCATACAACGATTCTCCAGTTTGTATATTTGTGTGATTCTACACGCATCAATTCAACTACGTTACATATGTACATATACATCTGTAGTGACATAGTTTTATATTGAGACGCTTTTAGTAAAAACACTCAAATACCCTTATACTCGTATCCCAAGCACGACTACAGTGCGACATATATATAGTCACAGTCGACGTGAAGTGTCACCCTGCCAGATATCATTGTGTCACATACAACTATCATTAGTAAGGAGTGAAATTCCTTCCTAATGACTGTGACTCTCCAGAATGTGCAATGAATTTATATTTATATACATATATATATATATCTATATATGTAGAATAGCTATTCATCGTCGTGCGAGCGTACTTTTTTCAATAGCAACTGAATGGAAAACTTGTTTTTCCCTTGGCTGTGCGGTGTTGCGCATTTTTCCTTTTCTCTTGTATGAAACTAAAAGTGAAGATTTTTTCGTGTCATGAACTACCAGATGCGTTGATGTAACGAACAAACCGTGACTGCTTACTGTGCATGTGGATACTCAATTATATAACACGTTATTTTACTGCAACTCTTCTGCAAACATTTGCGGTCTTCGCCACAGATGTACAAGACAATAGCATTGCTACAACGTGCTACGTACATCCCCATTCGGAAGAGCATGTGAATTTACACTATAGAAGTATCATATTGGATAATCTGTGTGTCTGGGGTTGAAAGAAACTCTACGTGCTCGAAACATATATCTATACATACATCTATATATATATATATATATATATATATACACATATTATGGGCATATTATATCTTGTTTGAGTGTCTGCGGCGCCGCCTGGTGTTGCCGCGGAAGTCTTTCATGCTTCCTTAATGCATTTCTTCATGAAAATTTTGAGGTAAAACAATTTACAAAATCTCGTACAGTACGATAGACGTCTAATAATCGTCTTCAGAGTTTTACACAAGCACAATAATATAAAATCAAATATTATCTCTGATACCGCAGTGCGTTGCCCTCCCTACATGTGTTAATAGTCATGTGCCTCTTAGCACCCTGACACAAATGACCAAGTTTGCAAGCATAAACATATATAATAGTCGTGATCCTGTTTCCAGGGCTGTCTATGATCTCAAAATTACGTTCGTGTATACATGTGGATATTTCTCGCTAAACTTATTATCCGTGCATCCATAATCATAGCGATTGAATTCAAAAGTATATTTCTAAATAGCTTCAAGCGTATACAGAGCTACTCTTCTTCAACGGGCGAATGATGGCATGAACAACACCAGTAAACTTCAGCTTACTATCACAGGCAACCTTATCCGATAGTTAATAATGAAAAGTTGTCTTTCTCTTAATGCTGTGCATATACAGTAAATGAACTTGTGTTCGATAATACGTAGGTAAACTTCCTTATGAGTGTGCGGACCACGCTATATATATATATATATATATATATATATATATATATATATACAAGTGAGTCTATATACGTATTGAATATGTAGGTCTGTATTTATAATGTGTAGAAGGGATACGCTGTCATATACTTCCAAAATTTTTTCAAAAATTTCTTGAGAAACTACAAAGCATGGGAAGAGCATAACTTCAGCCAGAAAAAATAGATCCAAGGTGGGTTCTGATTATTCGCGCTGAATATATACACCTTGCCGCTCTCATACTTGCACGTATGGGAAACCCCACACTTCAGTATATAATATTTTTCTAGAGAAATAAACGCTTGAGCACTATGGCTCGTACTATAGGCAGGTCTGGGTTCTGGTGAGTGTACCTTCTATAGATATGATCAAAAGAATTCATATGCACTGTTCAAGTGTACGTACGGTCCTGCTGATAACCTTTACTATATCCGTATGCAACCGAGCATGATCCGAAATAACCATCGCTACAGCTCACTCTCCGTGCATGTGCGAGGAAACCGGTGCAGAATCTTAGTGTGATACGAAATGCAATTTACATATCGAGCGAAGCAGTCAGCCACGATAGAGCAACTAGCGCCTCCTTGCTCAGACCCGTGGGTGGGCAGATTTTTTGAGACGTATACAATGGGAGACGCGCATACTGGCAGAGTCGTCACACAGGCAGAGTTCTTGACTCGGCATTGAGACAGCAGGAAGATGGCCAAAAAGTGCAAAATCAAGGATACATACACCCTTCTTCTCTGGCTCAGCAGCGTTGCCGTCTTTCGATTTTCTGGATAAAACTCTTGTAATCGTTTTTTTCTTGTTTATAATAAAAACACTGCTTTTTGCTAGTATGTTTAGCTCCGGGGGAAAATTTGTACGCTCAAAGATGTACTCTTTGTCGCGTGCCGGTTGAGCATTAACCTACCTACGTGACCATCGTGGTAAAATAGATCGCTACGGATCAGAACTGCTTCAGTTCTGACGCGTATCGATACTAATACTTACCCTTCACATGATAAAACAGTTTGGAATTGTTTTTAGGTATCGTTTTGTAGACGTGCAAGCAATATGTGTGCGTGCACTGAATACGATATGCAGAGTCACGAAAGCCAAAGTTTCTAATCTAGTGCAGCGCGTCATGCGAAATACTGCCGGGTTTGGGAAGTTCGTTTGATAGCAGGGAACCACGAGCTTTCTGCTGATATTTTAAAATTACTATTTTATCGACTACCATGATGTATATATCGTGTATACATGTGTTGCATATATAATTGTATATATGTATATTTACATAGGCTGTTGACTACACAAACACGAACCGACATTTACTTCGTCTGTTCTAAGGTCTGATAAATTAATCTGTAACGTCGTTCATCCTTTCAGATTTCACCGGGTTCTGTTTGTAATTTTATAACGTCAACAAATTTTTTTCGTTCTTCAATCAGTAGAAACCTCGCAGAGTTATTCTTTCGCAGCCTTTACGGTTTCACAGTATCTTCTGCATCAGCGTACACTCCTACTTTGATTTCCTATATGGATTAATTTTTGCATCAGAATATGGGATTTGAATGTCAACTTTCACACCTCTTCTTCGGCCTGAATTTCTCATCAGCAAAAGGTCTTTCAATTTGTAAAGATATATGTGGATCTACTTAACTATACCAGAAAGCGTGAGCGAATCTCGTGTGTTGTACATAACTGTTGAGACAATGAAGCGTTTTAGCATCGTTAGTGTAATTGTGTTGCTCTTTTCCTTAACCCTTAGCAGCTTTCAAGTGCGGGGGATAGGAGAGGAAGAACAATTAACTTTTGTCAACAGGTACAAACAATACCTGGAATATACTGAGCATTATGCGCAGAATTTGAGAAGGGAGGCCGTAGAGCTTGACGCAGCGATTCTTTCTTTTAATGCGCGCATGGACGACGTAGAGCAATCGCGTCAGGCGGCTGGGTGTTTTCCCCAAAATTCTCAGCGCCTGGTGAAAGTGCGAGGAAGATTTGCTACTGCCGGTACTAAGGAGCGGCTCCGTCTTCAGAAGAGACAAGAAGAGATAAAGGAAAAAAGGGAGAAGCTGTCTGAGATGATTTCATATCTTGGAGACGGTGCTTTGAAGAATGAGGAAGTAATGCAGATGCACCAGCGCTCAATCACGTTTTATCGACATCTCCTGAACTGGCTTGATACTCTCTCAGTTGCCCCACTTTCACTAGTCCCCTACGCTGACTAGTACGCTTCAACCCGTGCCGGTGAAGGCGGCGTCCAGTGCGAGACTGCTGCAAAAGCAGCAACAACAGCAGCCGCGGCAGCATGTCTTTATGTCATTTTAACATCGCTATGTTCAGAGCGTTGTCCAAAAGTAAGCATCAGCAGCAGTAAAGCCGCCTTTTTAAAAGCTTAAATCTGCTAAGAGAAACAACAACATGTGCGTACTCCGCGCCTTCCACGTCCTGTTGCAGACGACAGACAAAATCAGCATTCGCATCAAAGAACAATATCAAGCAGAGCCTGCTTATATGCTGTAACGCTGCTTCGCTGATGAGACTCTACTACCTTTGCATCAGCACCAGATGAAACAAAGGACACCGGTTGTGCAAGGCAAACGTCTCTTGTCAATGACCATATTCTAAATTCAAGTCTGAAAGGAATTTACTGGGTGTTTGACAGAAGCAAGTACATATGGCAAATCAGAAGCAACTCATTTCATCAGCAAAAGTGTGGACAGAATAAACGCATAATTCCTGTGCATTCTAGGTGCATTGAGAGGTACATTCCAATTAAGCAACATGTATCTGCAAGAGTATATATGTAGTTTTGTCTTCAAGTATGTGATTTGTATCAGCTCCAGTTTGGGCAATTGAAGATTGGCCGAGCAAGTCTTTATTTTTTCTGCACAAGCACGTGCGTACACGAATATATGATTTTACATATATATATATATATATATATATATATATATATATATATATATATATATATACTGGCTTGACAAGTTCGGATGTACGCCGGGCTTACTTGCTCCCATTGCGAGATTGGCCGAGCAAATGTATATTTTTTTCTGCACAAGCATGTGCATAGGCAAACATATGATTGTATACATATAGATATATATATCGGCTCGACGATTTCGGATGTAGTTGGGCTTATTTGCTCCCATTGCGGCACAATTGACTTTTAAGTAAACTTAGGAGTAAATATACAAAATAATGCAAATGTAGGACTATTCTGCCTTCTCAAAGCTTTTCTGGAAATGATATGAAACCCTTACTGTCGATAGAGACTTGGTAGATTAGTGTGGCGGCGATATTCTGTCGGTATAGTTTCCAGTGTTATACGTAATCGAACTGTAAATCTGTACGTATAATTGACGTAGAACTTTACAGAAAATGAAAGAAGCATATATATACGTAAAATACATATATATATGTATATATATATATATGTATATATATATATATATGCACCGTCTGTACATATACGCGGACATATCGAAAACTTCGGCCTGTAAGGACCACGCGTAGCGGTTCACCGAGGCAATAGCTGGCCTTAAAAAACTTTATTTGATGCAGCAGCACTTCATAGTTGCGATTGATTCAACGTCACTGGCAAATTCACTGTTACAAACCATCTAATATGAAAAACAGCTTATGATAGGGGACTGTACGGAAATAAATGTAGAGGCTTGATCAAGAGAAATCGATAAACTATCAAAGGTTTTGCGTATCAGCGTTAGATTCCTCGTAATCTCAAAAGTATTCGATGAAGGGTATACGAATTTCTAAACCTCAATTTCTGTAACGGTTCTTTCGATAACTGATATATGCACAAGTTTTTATCAGAACATATTGTCGTTGCTCAAGTGATGCGACTCCCACTGCTGCAGCACGAGGCCTATCTGTCTGCTGAGATATTTACAGTTTGTTTTCATAGTTCAAATCTATAAGTAGATAAGTCTGTCACAGTACAAATGATTGAGTCATTGCAGGTTACTCTCAAAAGCAATGCTTTGAGGCGTGTGCAAGCGGACTTGAATGAATCATTATCCGTTCTTTGCCTTCGGTAAATTTTGCCATAGTTTTTCATATGGGAGTATTTCATAGTTTGAAGTATCTAACCAGGAATGACGGGCCAGCGTTCTCTCGAATATGCTTCCATCTTGTTTGTAAGCAAGGCATTTTCTTTGTATGAATAAGTAATTTGTGTCGAGGTGGGTCGTTTCCGAATTTATGTAGCATTTTATTGGAAAACTTCACATTCGAAGTGTACATATATGACGGTGCGCTCTCTCTTTGTTACATTACGCCTATAAAAAAGGTTTCAAGTTTAAAATTTTCGAATGTGCGCGATACGAAGAGGAATAGAGGATCCGTATATAGGACGGAGTGCGCTGTCTCGTTGTTACACTACGGCTTTGAAAGAAAAAGGTTTTATGCTTAAAAGGGACGAATGTGCGCGAAACTTAGAGGAAAAAAAAGTAGTTGTTCAAATAAAGGAGAAGGCCTCTGTTTTTGTCGATTTGAACATGAGAAATTTACCCACATTTTTCGTATGTGAATCGTTACAAGGAGTCACTTTTTACTAATATTGAATGTCAAGACCTCTTCACGCTGACGCATGCTCTAGATATACTAATCAGATTCTACTACGAATTGGGAGAATATTTCTGCCTTTTCCATTCGTCAGTGTCTACCAGCGCCACTGTACGCAATAGCTGTGTGTGTCTTAGATTTTTTTCAAATCGGCTACGACACTTCTACGTCTACTTTCAATATTGCATTCTGTTAATTATACTTCCTTTTTTTTTTTTTAAGCGCTGCGCAAACCTAAATACATATATATCTCTTGGTTTTTCGAAGTATATGCGCACGCCTAATTTCAACATCGCTTTTAAATTCATCATCTTCCTTTGTTAACCGCTGAGCAAACATTCTTCTTATGCATCTTCTATATGATGTAGGCGATCTCTTCAATTTTGTGTACATTGAATCCCCCTGCTGTTGCCAGATTCATCTGGCTCGCAGCGTGGTTAGAAAGTGTGTTTCGGCCGTTTTGCGATTATGTGATCGGTACCATAGTGCAGACGCAAAAGAAGGTTCTGTTGCCGGATCGATCAAAAGCAGGACAGCAAGGCATATACGCGTTGTGTGATTATTTACCTCTCCATTTGCATATACCGTGTATACAGGGTTCTACGCTGGTTTAAATTTATGTTTACACGTACACTATATATAATGTTTCTGGTAAATTGACCCACGTTCTCATGTCGGTTAAGATGCAGCTGAGGACCATTAATCATTTATTACGAACCTTAGGCACGACGTCTAGTTCGAAATCAAGATGCAGCTCTAGAATTCACTTTCACAAATAACAAATATCGGGGACGATGGTAACAAATGTAGGAGATTCAGTTTCTCATACGATGATATATGGTCGAAGTATCGATGAACGTGCATATATGAATATGTGTTAGATTTTTGCATCATGTCGAAAAATTTATGAAGTTGGTCATTTCAAATGTACGCATGCTTGGCAATACAAGTGCGATCACATCTGAGGCACTAGTGACTACACGTACGCACATATGTAGTTTGTAAAGAGAAAGTTTGAGACAGAAATTCTTGTCACGAGTCATGTGTTCTCTATATAACAAATGGAATATCAGCACCCAATGTGTTTCTGCTGCTTTCGTCGTCCACACCAGAGGTGACAAAAAGAAAGATGTGAATTTGCAAATAATGCAAATTTAGTTTGAGAGTATCTACAAAAAGGTATGAACATTTTATCCTAATTAGATAAAGAAAGTTATAAAGAATTGTGTAATAAGAGAGATGTTCAGACTATATCTTGGAATTTTAATAGGTTCAAAACTTGACGGGTCTTACAAAAAAACCGGGATGTCAATAAAGTTTGAGTTTCTGGATTTTTCACGACAAATTTTATTTTTGAACCTTTTTATCGTGATACAGATTTTCTTGCAGACTTCATATCTTATAAGTTTGTCCGTATCAAAGTATACAGGTCATGAGTATCTAGAGCATGCGATACACATGGCTGTTTTCCGGTCCGACGGACCCGTTTCGAATAGAGCTCGGTGACGTAAGAATTAAGGAATCTAAAATTTGAGCTTCCACTGAGTTGGAATTAGCAGGTTCTATGCAACATTTCTGTGTTTGCTGCACGACCGCTACTACTATATACATGAAATATATATATATATATATATATACATAGCATACGTGAATGTGCTGGGCAGTCAGAATGTTGTAGCATAAAATATGTATGACAGCTCAATCCAAGCGCTAGTAGCTACTAGTCAAGAATTTTTTTCACAATGTGAATGTATTCACTGCAGCAAATAATGTGAAATCCGCTGTTAGAGAAGACGAGGACGAGAGGCTAAACGATCACCTTGAGCAAGCAGTACCACGTTAAAAACTGTATATATATATATATATATATTTATATTTATATGTGCGCACACAGAGAGCGAGACAGATACCAAGGGGAAGGCAAGGAATAAAGGCAGCAGCAGATCAAGTTTTCACTTCTGTGAAAGCGTAGATTTTGTACTTCAAGTTAGTACTGGAAAAGTACGATATAAATAAAACACTTGACGAAGGTGCTTATGTTTCAAGACGTATATTTGACTAGCGAACTATCATATTACAGCACTAACAAGATGAATCAATTAGTGTACTAAGGTCAATAAAAACAAACTGAAATGAAAACAGAAATAATTACCAAAGAATGCAACAAAGGATACGAAATACATTCATCAATTGCCAGATTCCAGGGAAATATCAGTGAAGCGACGTTCACCAGCTAGCAAAAACAAGTGTTCACATCTATAAGTGTATATATATATATATATATATATATATATATATATATCCAGTCATACAATTGTGCCAGTGGAAGACATATAACACAAGGAGCTACTCTTTGCTTCAAAAAAAGTAGTTTATGAAGGCGGAATCTAGCTCATCAAACACCTAAAAAAAACTGCAATACTGAATTTATCAAACATTTAAAAAAAGGAATTAGACTGATTGATGTGAAGCACACGCTTTTGGGGAAGTTGAGTTTGCAGCAAACTACCAAAATGATTGAATATAAGGGTGTGATAAGCGGGGGCAATGTTCAGATTCATTTTATGTTATATGCATTGCTGAGCACTTACTACACGCAAAAATTTGAGTGGCCTAAGCACACGAATTATATATAGTAATAGGCGAACAAATTTCAAAGCAGATGCTGAAGAATCGGAAAATAACATGCAGACCTCTATATATACACTAGGTATTTGCAGATATTTTCTGCTGTGGTTTCTGCTTAAGCAGGTAGCCCTACCTTATACGGAAAAAAATACGTCAACCTGCATGATGCCTCTCGATATTACCTTGCTGCCAGACCTTTAGATATCTTAGAAGCACAGAAGAAAGTATAGCTGTCAGGGAAATTGTACGAACATGCTTGAACTGAGCAGCCTAACGAGAGTGAAAAGTCTAGCGCAAAAATCTAGACAGCCCCAAATGTAATTACATGTTTAGGTAGATATATATTATGAACAGAGCAGAACTCAACAAATTATCTTTATATGCACATACGTAAGCATTATATACTTATGCGAATAGGTCTAATCTTACGTCTACATGTACATATACAGACAACACCTACACATATATATATACATTTATTTATACACATGTCTATTCATTGGCTGCGCTTCTTTTGATTGATTGCAAGCTTTATTTGAACAAGAAACTTTTTGCAAGTGTGTATGCCATTCATGTGCTTAGAGTAACGTATACTGCTCCATAAATTTACACAAATCCTTATGAATTCCGTTATCTCAACATATAAAAATCGTAAGCTGCCGTATACTTTACGTTTATATATATATATATATAAACGCCTACAAAATAGGAGGACGCGAATTCAGCCGTCTGCAAATCATGAACTCAACAATGTTTGACTTCAGACAGACATACAGCCATGGAAATGTACTTATATATGTGTATTTACACACTCAAATCCTTACTGCACAAGTAGGGTGAGTGAAAAGCAAACACCGAACATTCGTAGATCGTGTGCTTACACTTCCTCCCCATGGCGGTATATACAGCTACGATATAAATAAATAAATAAATATATATATATATATATATATATATATATATGCATGTCAAATGAGACGGACAAACTCGTTGTTGACATATGAATTTATATTACATAAATTTGTGTATAACCATAACTTGTTAAATATATATAGCTTCCCACCCGACAAAAAAAACATGAGCGTTTTTCGACATAGATTCCAGTGTAGGTCTATTCTTTTTTCGCAGTATCAAGGGTTATTTTTCGAAATATGGTTCTTTCTCACAGCTTTTGAATTCGTCGACATACCTCAATCTTCACTGGACGGCCAATATACTAATGCTGCTGCGTGCCGATGCCGCCTACGCTGCTGTTGTTGCTGCTCCTGCTTCTGTCCAACTAAATTAATAATGCTGCATCTGCTAGCATCGTTTTTTTGGGCGCTGCTATCTGATGCTATTGCTGTTCTCTGGTGCTGCGTACTAACGGTTGCTGCTGTTCTGCTGCAGCAGCAGCTGCTGCGGCTGCGAACGCTTGCACATCTTCCGCTATCTGATCGGCATGTCTCTGATTTTCACTCGCACTTCTCTAATTCAGCTCCATTATATAGATGTGATTATATGTATATACTCAATTTGAATGAAGCGTATAATTACATAAGCATATTAGTCCATATATTTGGAAGCTGGTCGCTTTTTCACATCATGTTTGTTGTTATCCTTTGTCCGAAAGCCTCTCTTGTCATTCGTTGTTTGGTCGATTTTTTGCACAATAAAAGTAAAGGCATAGTTTTGTTTTTTTGTGCCCTTTTATATGGAATACGGGGTCGTCTTGTACTGGTGAAGCTCAATAGAACTCTCTCAGTCTTGAGTCATTACATTGATATTTCAAGGTCATGAATATTTGAAGGCAAGGCAAAGAAAGATTCTACAACAGCAAAGCACCATTTATACGTCAGTATTGCTCTACTCCAGAATATGGATTTTTGTCTCGTCGACGAAGTTAATTGCTCAGCGATGGAAGTACCCTGTTAAACAGGGACTGAAAATACGTGGATATTCCGCTGACCTGGTTACTTTTTGGAAGAGAGTTCCAGATGTAAATGAAGAAAATGCAGTTTGTTCACGAATTTTCACGAAAGAAAAGCTCTTAGTTTTCTAACTTCGGTATATACTTTTCATGTTTTTGCTGACATGTCAACAATTCTTAGTCTATTTAAAACTATCATTTAAAGTGGAAGTTTATGGACGTCGAAGTCGTTGTTTAGCATTTTTCCCGCATTCCCCTTCTTCACTTTTATCACTCCTCTAATCTTGTATGTGATTCGTGGTCATGAATCGATTTCGCATGCTTACAACATATACAAGGTCACATACATCAACGATAGAAGAGTAATCGACCTCTACTCCATATTCCATACAAATAAATCTGTTATTGTTGATAGTACATTATGTCAGAGTCAAACTAGATGTATATGGTTGAGTATAATATTTAGTTAGTAGGTTTGATACGAAAACAGAAATATGTTTGGTGCAGTTTCATTTGGTAGACTCGACAAACATATATATATTTATATATATGTGTATATCTTTTGACGTTGGCTCATATATAGATTCCATAGGAACGTGAGAAAAAAAGTTAGAATTTATCCGTTTTGACCTCAATATTGTCTACTCGTCTACTCGTGTGGGCTTCCAATCAGACAAACACATATATATATATATATATATATGTATATATGTTTGTCCAAGTATGTTTGGTGAGGTACAGGTTGTACACACAAGTGGCTGGCTGTATTGAGTAACTCTTCAGAATTAATAATATATATATATATATATATATATATGTTTATTTATTGAAACTGGACTCTACTATATCCGTATTTGGGAGCAGTTTGGACCCCATTGTTGTTTTTAACTGGACAACTTTCCGTTACTCGACCCGCCACTTTCTGTCTGATGCATAAGAGTGAGCCGACACCTGCGATCACGCAGAGTACGTATACTTGTATCCTGGATGCAAGAACACCTAGGTGCGTTTGTGTCTGCCAGTGTGTTTCCGGATTTTTGGTCGTGCCTCAAACTCTCTCTCTCTGTGTGCTTAGTTTCTCGCGCGCATCACCACTGCACACACCTGCACATTAGCAGATGTGCGTGCGTACACACGAGAGTGAGGCGTGCGAACCTACCACTCTGAGTGCGTTTTTCACTCAGAGAGACTTCCACATGCGCATCTCCCTCTCTCTGTGTGTGTGTAGAGATGCCCGCAGATGTGTGAGGAGAAGTGTTCCGCAGTTTCCTGAAGACACTTTTTCCACCGATGGATCCAGCTTCGAAGCACAACTCCCGTGGGGCGAGTCCCACTGCACACGGCACCGACGACAACTTGGGCACTGCTGCTGCCACAGCCCACACAACGCCGACAGGCCTGCGCCTGCGCGAGTTCAACGGCACAGCAACTGGCGCGTGTATGTTGTCTCGAATCGACGAAAGCAGACCAGGCAGCAGCACGTGCGGGGGCAGCAGCCCAGCTGATTCTTTCGCCCGTAAGACTGACAACACCAGCAGCCCTTCCCAAAGCCACCAGCCGCTCAGCAGTGCTTCCTGCACGGGCTTCGCTGGCGCTGCACCACCAGCAGCAGCACCAGCAGCAGCACTGCTGCGCTCAGTGTCCTTTCAAAGCAGCACAGGCGCCCCCCTGCAAAGACCCTCGAGTGCTCGTGCGCTGCTGCAGCAGCAGCGCTCGCAGACAGAAGGACTGCCCACTCAGTTCGACAGAAGCCCCACGGCAGGCTGGAGCGACAGAGAGCAGGCTTCGCTCCTTCGTCTCCACCACCGCAGAGCCGGCGACGGTGCCCGTCTTGGGAGCCCTGAAAGTGCCAGCGGCGCAAAGGGGGGGCTGGGTGCGTTTTTTTCTGAAAGCGAAGAAGCAGCAGCAGGAGACAGTGGCGTGTTGGGGGTGACGGCAACAACGGAGGAGACCCGCCCCAGCGGCGGCAACAACGACCAAAGCAGCAGCAGTAGTAGTCGTCGTGTAGTGGAGCGAGCGCGCAGTGCCCAGTCGCTGCTGCTCACGCAGCAACCACCACTGCACCCGCAGCAGCGTCTTGGCGCTTCTCCGCACCACCACCGCCCTCAGCCAACTTCCCAGTTTGAGGGGTTCCCGCAGCAGATGCAGCAACAGCAGCAGCAACCACAACCGCGCCCGCTTACCCTGGGCCTGCGGCCTCGGTCGGGCTTCTTCGGCCCCTCCCCCCCAGCAGCAGGAGCAGCAGGCGTCGTCTCCAACTACAACAGAAGTTCAGACAGCAACAACGTGTCGACTGTCGCTGCTGCGGCGCCTGCTGTCGCTGCCACTGCAGGCGTGTTTCGGCGTAGTCAGTGGGCTCGCGCTGGAGTTTCGGGGCGTGCGACTTTGCGCGGGCAGCTGCCCCCTGGAGGCTGCGGGGCGATCTGCATCGCCTCTTCAGGCGCGAGTTTGCATGCGTTGACTGAAGCGCAGCGCTGCAACTCTCTGCGCAGCAACCACAGACCCGGACTGCCTCCACCACCCGCTTCTGCTGAGTCGCTGCTGCTTCAGCACCACCAGCTGCAGCAGCTGCAGCAGCAGCAGCAGAAGCAGTTGGTGAGTGCGAGCCCCTTCGAGCGCGTGCGATCGCAGCGGCTGCCGCCGCAGCACCAGCGCCACCACTTCCACCACCACTACCACCAGCAGCAGCAGCAGTTGAAGCTGCAGAAGTCGGGCTCTGTGTGGACGATGCGTTCCAGCTGGAAGTCTGCAGACCGCCACTCTCGAGGAGGCGCGTTCGTGGATGAGTACTTGCTCAAACACCCTTCTGCAAGCAGCCGACTGCGCACTCAGTTGCTGCTGCTGCAGCAGCAGTACCTTGACGGCAGCGGCGGCGGCAGCGCTCGCGGCCGCAGCACAGACGAGCGTCTTCTGCTGGGAGGAGGAGGCGGCAGTGGGGGGGGGTGCGACTGGCTGCTGCGGAAGTGCTCGCTCTGGGGTGTACGTACAGCGGAAGCCATCGCACTCCACGTGCAGCAGACGACTGCCGCGGGCTGCTACCCGGTGGGCTCGATGAAGCTGCTCCTGTGGGTCTCCCTGCTGGGCAGTCTCTTCTTCTTCGCGGGCGCAGCCTGGCTGCTCTACGAGAACGAAAAGTACGTCGAGTGCAGACTCAACTACGAAGACAAAGCGCACGCAAACGGCGGCTCGCGTTACCTGCTCGAACCCATCACTGTAGACATGTGCACTGGTCCTCTCTCCACTGCTGCTGCTGCGGCGCAGAAGGTCTTTGGCGCAGCAGCTCACGCAGGAGGAACTGCAGCCGCAGAAGCAGAGCTAGTCGGTCCCGATGTGCTCGTCTACGTGGAAGTCGAGAACTTCTTCCAAGACGACGCCCAGGTTCTCTGGAGCAGCAGCAGTCGACAGCTTGCCGGTGAAATCATCGACGACCCTGACCAGCTCGAGGACTGCAAGCCCTACGTGACGGCCCTAGTCAACAACCAAACCAAGGTTTTGCATCCTTGTGGCGCGCTTCCCTGGAACGTCTTCACTGACCAGTTTCAGTTTCTCGAAAGCAAACGAAGCGGCGTCCGACCCAGCAGCAACGACGTCAGCAAAGGCGGCTTCGATTCCTACGAAAGGAGACTCCACGAGTTTGGGCTCGACGCTGAGCAGGTAGGAAACCGCAGCGACAGAAACCACCGGAGTTTCGGGAGTGCTCACCACAGCGATTCTTCAAGCAATAGCAACAACACACGCTTCTCCAACAGCAGCAACGGCGACGCTGTGTCTCCCATGGGGGGGGGCGACGGAGCCCCTCTGGATCCGGAAGACGGAGAGGATGACGACGATTTGCAGGTCTCGGATGTGTCCATAACGCTTCATCAGAGTGCAGCAGCTGTGGTGCCTGAGGGAAGCTGGCGCATGCAGTTTCGGAACCCCAGTAAGGCTGAGAGAGCCAAGTACAGAGACAAAGTTTACTTCTGGATGAGTCCCGAAGACAACGAGGCGAAAAACCAGCCAGGCATGCAGCAGGCGCAGGGCAGAGCGGAGGCTCTAGCTGATCTCCTCAACTACGCTGAAGCCGGCTCGATGGTCGAAAACGCTCACTTTCTGCAGTGGATGTTAGCGGCGCCTTTTTCGAAGTGGAAGAAACTCTACGGATTCATCAAGGGCCCTCTTCGAGTGCCTCTCTTCGCCAACATCGCCTCGGTATACGATGTCGCTTCTTGGGGGGGGAAGAAGGCTCTGCTGCTTGTTCAGCCTTCGCGCTTTGGCGGAAGAACGCTGCTCATTGGTCTCTTCTACGCGGTGCTCGGTGCACTTCTGTTGCTCCTCGCTGCGTGCGTCGCTTACAAGTGCTGGCAACACAAACGCAGAAACGGCACGGGGGAGAAACGTGGAAAGTCGCGGGGCCTCTGTCCTGCACTCAGGAAAAAGAAAGTAAAGAAAAACAAGTGAAACTCATCGTCGAAGGAATTTTACATCTGTTCAGCCTATATATACACGTTCCTCGACGCAGATATATCTATATATATACATATGTATTCAATGTGTGTATTGATACGTATAGATACTTCTCGTGCACTGGATTACTTGGGAAAACAGCATGAGAGGAGGGGAGAAGGTGACTAGGGTAACAGCAGAAGCAGCAATCGAAGCTTCATTGACATACGAGAGACAACTGAGAAGCTTCTAAGTTAATGCGCTGCAGTAGTAGTCGAAGCAAGAGAGCCTTCAACGCGATTACTCACTCACACTACAGCAGGCTGTCGACCCTCACTGACGCAGACATGTGTATATACTTGCGAACCATGCGTGCCTAATCAGGCCTACCACAAATTTAGATCTGGTATTCTCTCTATATATAAGAATATATATATATATGTATATTTGACGCTGTCATCTGGGTAAACATGTGCGCGTGAGGATGAATTGTGCAAAGGGATAAAAGGCAGCAGCAGCAGCAGCAGAAAGAAAGAAACAACTGCAGCTGTATCAACACTGGGAAACGAGCTGAAGAACACCAGCAGCAGAGTCAGCAAAGCTTCAGCTGTATCAGAAGCATTAGAAGGAGCAGGAGAAGTGATAGCAGCAGTAGTCTACGTGCAGCAGGAAGTGGAGCAGCGGTTTCAAGAAGCTGGAGCATTGACACCACTTCCGGCAGAAATGCAGAGACAAAGTGTTCCTCCATACAGAGCAGAGTCGTTCATTATGAAGGAGATGAAAACGTTTCATTTTGAGCAGCAGTCGCTTCGCCTGCTGCTCAACGAGTTGCCAAAGCTACTGGAAGATTTTTGCTATTGCTTCAGAAGATCATTATGTGCCGTTCTGGCTCCTGATGTCGCTTCTACTGGTGCTGCTATTCAAAAGTAAAAAAAAAGCGCTCACTATTGTGTATCGAAGAACTGTTCGCTGCTCGTCTACTAGTGCGCAGTCAGTCATAAAGGACCGGGCAACGAAGTAAATAGACAGTTTCGTTGCTGCTGCGTCGAAGTCTTGTAGCTGCAGAAAGCCGTATTTGCTGCTTCTTTCTGTCTGCTGCATTAAGAGCCGAAGATGAAACCGCTTTTTTTGAGGCTAGACTTGCTGTAGCAGTTCTTGCCACTGTCAAGGGGAATTGTGCTACCGCTGCCTGAAAAGTGTTGCTGCAGCAAGCTAGACCTACAAGCCTTACTTGTATTACGCGTTCTTTAGTAGTATTCGTGAAGACGGCAGGAAATTGCAGTTTTGTTGTTCAAACGTCTCTGCAGCCTCTTCCTCGACTTCGTTAGGGATGATATACTCAAAAGACGTGCATGCGCGCGATGTCTCTTTTCTGAAAAAAACATGGTATTGCTGTTGCTGCGCTGAAAGCTCTTTTCTATACATATATATATATATATATATATATATATATATAAAGGCTCGGTATTATTTTCGTAAATCCTATCTCGCAGACGGGGTACGCCTGTCGCAGCAGCAGTAAACTTTTCGTTGAATTCAATTTCCATCTCTGAAGGACTTTTCCAACAGTGAGCAGTTTGTATCGAGTCGCGGCTGCTATACGTAGACAAATATATACATATTGATATCGTTAGGTAGAGGTGTTCACGTATCAAAAGGTTCATTGGTGTTCAATTTGTTTTAAAGGTTCCACATCAGACGATTGTTTTAGTGCGGAATGGATGTTGACATTGTCGACGTTTCATATACCGCTGTTGCATTTCTCCGCTTTCGCCGAGAAAGACAAGCATTTGTTTATGTACGTGTGTGTGCAAGCTTACATACCTACATTTCTATCATCCACAATTGCCTGCACAATGCGAATGTGCAGGAAGGCAGCAACAGGAAGTGTTTTCGACATCTGTTGATATGAGCAATATTATTATTTCATCCTTGAGAGATTGCTCGAAGACAGTACCGTTGAAATTTCTTGTGACTTTCTCTTTGGTCCAAATTGATATGTAAATGTGTATATATAAAGTAGTTTTTTATTTTCAGGAGCTGCGCTAGCAGTCGATATATTTGAAAAATTCCTTTTTCTATTTTCCTATATATATATATATATATATATATATATGCTTACATGTTTTATCGAGTTTTCATACGCAGGTAATACGCATGATTGTTGTTCTTCTCCTCAAGCTCTTTGTGGCAGCGGGTAGAATACTTTTCAATAAATATTTGTGAAACGAAGAAGGGAAGGAAAAGACGGGGGAAAACGTCTTATCTTCCCTGAACCTCCTCTGTTCAACTGTATGTATATATATATATATATGTATACCTTTTTCTCAACGCTGCGTTACGTGTAAGGTGGACTTGCACATGTTGACGTCTTGAAGCAATGTACAGTTGCGCTTGAGCTCCTTTATTCTCCCATCATCTGAAAACGTCTGGTACGTATATATATATATATATATATATATATATATATGATCGTGAGAGTTTGCCATATCTATATGTAAATTCATATATATATATATATATATTTATTTATTTATTTATTTATATGCGTACAGCTAAACAGAGGAGGTGTAGGGAAGGAAAGATATTTTTTCCCTTTTTCACTTTCTCTCAATCTTTTTCCATTGTTTTTGTGAGTGCATAATTGCTCTCAACTGTTATGATTCTTTGTTGACTTTTGTGGTCATTCTTTTGTTCATTGTTTTTTCAATTGAAAGAGGCTGCACATATGAATGAACAGATATACATATATGTATATATATATGTACATAAAAAAATTCATGTTTTTACACATGAATTTGTACGCAAATCGATGAAGATATTAATGAATATGTAAGAAGTTTTCTTACGAATTTTAGCGTTTTTCTCAGCACAGAAAACGTTATTGTTATAGTTAATTGGTTCACTGTGCGTTGCCTGTTACATATGTGGCTGATTTCAGTGTATATATATATGTATATATATGTATATATATGCATGCATAATCATCTGTCATTGCACAAGTATGTTCCTGTATACGTCTTGCAACCATTTTCATGCATGCGTCCTTCCATGCAAACCATGCATTTTGGTACGTGCGCACGTCTACGAGACAATAGGCAACTTGCTGACTAACACGAAAGTTTGTAAAGAGTTACAATATGCTGCAGGCGGTACGGATGGTCACCTAATCTCTTGACCGCGCTAGCGGGACACAGAGATCATTATATAGATACCATTTCTATTTATATGTATATATACGTCTTCTCAACTCTAAGAATCTCTCTCTCTTTATATATATAAGAATTTTTTTTTTTTTTTTTCTCTCTCTCTCTCTCTCTCTATATATATATATATATAAATATGGAATAGAGATACATTTTCAGGTTCTCATGCATAAATATAAGTATATTATAGTGTAGGTATAATTTTTTGAATGCTATGTCTTCAGCGTAGCATTGGTGAAGCTATTTTGCCAATTTACGCGTCGCAGCAGAGTATATCACGAAAATTCTAATTGTGAAAAATTTGCGTAAACGCAGACCCTGTATAAAATCGTATAATCAATAATATATATATATATATATATATATATATATATATATATATATTTGCGTCAGAAAGTTTCTCAAGAAAATCCATGTCAGGCGTTCACAAACTGAGCTCGATTTACAATCGTTCAAGATTGTGGTACAATATAATCAGGTCAACAAAGTGCTAGGCCTAAAAGAGTAGAAGTAACATATATATATATATATATATGTATTATATGAAAATGTATAGGTTTATACTTCCATATATGCTCATCTGTATCAAAAAAAATTTCTATCTTGTAATATAAGTACGAATCTAAACACTTATAAGGCGTAAAAACTTTTGTATTTTGGTTCCCGGAAAGAATACAATTGCATGTAAATGTAGTATTGGCGTGTCTTACCTTGCAAGGGAGGGTGAATGAGTGCCTTTACACGAAATATACAACAACATTGAGAACTTCTAGAACAGTAGTGCTGCAGTACTCCCGTCAGACAAAGAAGAGTACAACAGTAATAGCATCAGCCACAGCTGCAGGAGCAGCAGCACTGTGATGAGCAACGAAATTATGATACGAGACACAGCAACAGCATCAGCAGCGAAATACTGGAAACAGGAAAGCAGCTGCTCTGGTTGAACAGCAGCACCAGAAACAACAGAGCTATCACACCGACTGCGTGAATATCAGGAAATAAAAATTCTGATTATGCGCCAGAAGGTTGTTAAAATCAACATCATCTGTCCTATCAGGTTTTCAGAGCAATGAGAGCAATCTTGAATCAATAAGGCTCGTCATAATGATAATACAAACGAGAACATAATATAGATCTACACATATCACATTATTCCTTGCCTGATTTCATTCTTCTCATAACTTGCAACACCTGATACAAATTTACGTATTAACGTATATGTATACAAATGGGTAGTCGATAAAATAACACATAAAAACTGATATCCAAATTGTACATATATTTATACGTATATATGTACATTTTTGAGAATATTACATACAGATACGTGCACACAAGTGTAAATATATATATATATATATTACGTTCTCGTATGCAAATAAGCAAACTTGATATTAGTGACTGAAGACGCATCAAAAATACGTCCGTTCTCATGAATAACATTCTGCGCTCTTCCATATATATATATATATATATATATATAATGTATATGTATATATACACATGCGGCGCTGGACTGTACATAGGTGACGTTCAGTCTATAGACTTATTACATGATTAAACACAGACACGCGTATGGCCATGATATGTTGACGGCCACAAAAAGAGTTGACGACAATCATCCGGATGACAGAGTCGTTCTAGTCTGCACCATTTCGTCGTCACTCACAACAAACAACCTTACTGATTTACTTAGTAAGCATAGGCATTTGCGCGTCCACTCTTACGTGAAATCCTTCGCTGCCATGAATACTCCTTTACGTTGTGATGCTTTAATTATCGCATTTTTCTCTTTTGGTGTAAGGTTTTCTACTCTTCGAAAGCGGAGTTCCATTCCTGTAACTAGACGTACATCGTTCATATTGTGTACTATACAGTTTTTTCGATGCTTCTGAGTGGTATGTCAATGGCAGTCCATACTTACCACCTCCTTCACCCAATCAACTTCTCATCTTTGCTTGTATTTACCTATGGCCTGCATCTCTATCAGTGCTCGAAGCATCACGTTGTCCACTAATCTGTGACCGTCACATTATCCCGGAACCCTCCGTTGTGCGCGCATAAGACATGTCACTCAACTTGATCCATCGCTTTACGTACATAGACATGTTGTGAAAATGTGCGTATAAATCTAGCATATGTGTGACCGTACGCAGACAAGATTTGTGTAGTTGGGCACATATGCTACATTTTACGATCATTCGAGTTTGACTGCTCATCTTAATGTATCCTAGCTACTTTCTTTGATATTTAGGTATGCTATTTGCAGTGTTTCTGGACCGTCAATTATACAGCCTCGATAAAAATTTCTATAGCGCAATATTATTTGCTGGTTCAGTCACTACTAAAAGCACGTAACCTTACCTTTATTCTACTTTTTTGGAAAATCTCACCATATGGTACTGCTTTTCGAGAGAATGCGATAAGAACAATATGCTTTCCGGCCGTTGTAGTTCTCCCTTTTTCTAGTTATGTCCAGATTACCATAATGTACTCTTTTTATTTCTTTTCTGTACGTGTGACAGACATCAAATACATCTGTTACAGCTGTCTACATTATATTTGTCCGAACCTACGTTTGCTGTCCATGAGGCTTCGACCAAGCATCGACCTTAATCACAACTTAAGGATATACTTAGAAGACCACATTGCATCGAAGAAAAACTTTTTTTACAGAACTTTTTTTCACTATATATATAGGCACTACTATATGCCACTGCATAGCCACACATTATTCACTTATATATATATAAATATATATATATATATATATACTATATATAAACGTCTGAGTTGTACAAAATCAGATATTTGATGTCAGTAGGGTATATTTGAAGGCATCACAATTGCAGCGTGAACCTACTGTTTGATACTAGCTGTAGGGATACTATTCTTCATGATTCAGCTTATCCTTTAGCTATTCGAGGAACAGATTTTTCACTTACCTACAAGCGAGCTTCCGTGGATGTGTATGTAAATTCTGAAAATCAAAATGAATCATGTTTTTTTATGTTAAAGCTGTCTTTTGCCCAACATCAAACAAGCATCAAATTTGCCCTATACATATACATGCATATCTATGTATATATAAACAAGTTTGATGTACTTAATTGAAATCATACGCGGTGGAAATGTTGCACCTCGTATGAACCCACGAGTCAATCTTATTTTGATCTATTCGTGCGACACCTTGTATTTTCGACTTGCGTAGAATTCGCTTATTTCTGCTCAGACTTTTGTATCCTCACAGGTATGATTACTGGCTCTGAAGAGACACTGTAATGCGAAGACTTGCTGCTGGTCTTGCTCTTACTAAAGAAGGTGTATGGCTACTAGATTACAGCATTCCTCAAGACTGCAACTGAGAGCTGATATATATATGTATATATAATTATATATATATATATATATATATATATATATATATATATATATATATATGCACATCTAGCGTATGTAGACTATGATACTCAGACGTCGCTCATGTAAAATCCACGTATTCAACTGTCGTACTGGTTCTTACTCTCCGAAAGGCAGCCTCAAGTATTCAGCTGTTGCTGCTGCCGCTGCGTAGATACACAAGTACGGATGCGTTCAAAAGGCTTAGATGGGAAAACTCACCATTTTAGAATAGAAATGACCTTAGTCAGTGCTGATGTTTCTGCTATTTGACGTTATCAACGTATCGATGACTTACCAATATAGTTTTGCTTTCTTGGTGCAGAGATGTACACTTTGTTACTGCATATGACTCGACTGAGACTTCTGCGCTTCGACTGCACGCTGAACGCCTCCTCGAAACGGTAGACAAAGTTTTCCGTTATGTCATAATAGTTTATGGTGCTTGCATCTGTCTAATATGAAATACTGTTTTACTTGATCTATATGCTGCTTTAACAACATACTACGAAACGCGTGTTAAATCCAAGCGCCACAGGCACACCCAAATTTCTATCAACGTAATCCCACTCAGAAGCTAACAAAAAAGAAAATGTAAGAGCGTACAGTAATAAATATCTCTACAACTGAGTGTGTCGTTTGTGACCGTTGTCGACTGTTCTTCATCCTTTCCTCTTGAGTCAGCTTCTTTGTTGTCACTGCATCGTACTGCACAAATTCGTAGCGAAGATGACTGAGTAATTCATAGCAAAGATGACAACGTGCTGCTGCTACACTTCCCGGCCTTCTTTATACAACTCTTTACGCCTGCGCCACAGGTCGAATTTTGCAGCCACGCATATGAATATATAATCCACGATGGAGGAGTATACACCCACATACCTGTCTGAGCGTGAATATATCTTTTCTTTTGTATGCTTGATTGCAAAGGAATTTTTAAGGTAAAGCAGATTGTCAACACATAGTTGATGAAGCGGCGTCATATTTATTAATGGAAAAATTTCTCAGCCGTCTAAGTACTCTATTCACACACATCTTTAGCTGTAGCGTAGTACCCTCAAATACTTACGATACTGATCTGAGCATATATATTTATCCACATATCTATATAGAAAAATATGTAAGTATACTTGCATATATATGTTTTTTTCAATTCGGGACGGAAACTGAATAATAAGATAAGCAAGGCTCTTCTTGACAAAACCCCAGTTCAGAATCAACGCTTACATTGTAGAATGCAGATGTAGCTGCTTTGAATACTGAACTGCTCAAGCAGTGCAACACGATATGTATCTTGACGCTGAGACGATACACGCAAAGTTTGACCTCCATCAACCATATTGTCCATACTAATACCTAACCATCTCCGCGTAGCCGAACTAATTTATACTTGCATATAAACATATATATATATATAAAAGATGTGGTAACCAAAAGAAAAAGATGACTGCCTCCCCGACACCCTCATGCATACAAACGTATGGGTTTCTGCATCTTTTTCTGCAAATATTCGTGTGCAAGCCAAAAAATCCGAGCAAGCACTTCTGGATACAGCTCTTTTTCATGTATTATTAAGTTTTTCTGACCACTTTATCAGCAGTACGACCCTCTGAATCCAAACGATCACATCAGCCGATTCTGATGCATACATGTAATCCAGCGAGTAGCGGTCTATGAAGCCCTGCAACAAAGATATTTTATGGCATGCATTTGTATACATATCTATATCAATATATATATGTATATATACATACATACATACGTGAACGTATACGTACACATGAGTAACTATGTACGTCATACGGTTATAAGAACTTAGAAAAAAAAAAACAAAACTCGGTAGTTTTTCAAATTACACCCGAAAATTCTGGAAAATTTTGAAGATAACTCCTCGTTGTGCTTGCGCAACTTTCGCTCTGTAGAGAGAATGACAAATCGCGAAGTTTTGAAAGCTTCAGCTTGAGAGAAAGGCTGCTTGCTGCATTCGCCCAGTAGAATTGAAATATCAGAGACAGGGACTAGCATCAGTAGTTGCGTACACGTGAAATATTCGCTCTCTCTGTCTCTCCGTGTATATATATATAACTGTTTTTTTGCGCAGCTTATCGCCCTGCACAACGAAAATAACCGCCCTACGTGACAGAATTCGCCCCTACATGGTTTCGATATTTACAAGAAATTATGCCTAGTCGATCTGTATAAGAAAATGCAATGCATATATAGCTACTGTCTGTATGTCGGTATGCACATGGTAGAATTTTAAGAGTTATATAATTTAGCGTCAGGAGAAGATGAAGTACAAAAAGACATTTTCTGCTGACTTGTGTATGTCAACTCGTGGCCATTTTCGCACTGTAAAATGTGGAAGAATTCGTAGGGTGGTATGGTGCGAGTGCAGTAGCTTACCAAGAGATGACTCTTGCTTAGGTGTTATTACAGATCTGAATGCACTTGATCTCTCTGTACAATGCAGCATTTGGTTGGAAGTGATTATTTGGAAGGTTTTGTCACACTTGTTGGCTAGATTGAGAATTCTACAGCACGTGGTTACACTTATACGTGCTGATACGTACATAATGTCATATCTCTTCGTAATATACATGTGCTACATTTGTGCTGAAACATTCTTATATGTCACATACAACGCAGAACCCTTTCTTCGAAGAATGATACCATTATCCTTCCTGCACCCTCAGATGTGAGCGAGCGGAGTGCGGTGTTCTCTTCTGTGAATATAGGCATAAACGATTTTATATGTATACTATGTGATTTTAAGCTCGCAATAATAACCTCTTCTCCTACCCAATAAATTAAACAAATGAGAACAGTATCGCTACTCAAACTGAACAGACGTTCTTGGCTCCTGTTGCTGCTGTTTTTGGTCGTCTTCAAGCAGCAGCTGCGTAACGAAAGCCTTGAAAAAAAGCAAGATAACGTAAGTGCAGTCACCCTGAATAAGTCTTTCTTCAGTTTCCTTGTGTATACGCTAATGATGGACGCTCAAATCATTGAAAAGATGCAATTTTTATGAATTAAAGAATTGAGACGTGGCTTGGTGTGCTGCGCAAGAAAGACTACGTCAGTAAAAACAGGTGCCCTTCCTTCCATAACAAACGCTAGCACAAATAATACGAATACAAGCATATGCAGGACTACGTCTATATACGGACTGTTCGAAGGCACCATACTTCCATACCTTTTTTTTTGTATTTACTGTGGCCCTACTGAGATGTGCTCAAGCGTTGAAAACTGAGTGGAGAAGGCACTTGTACTCATGAACATTGTTTCAGTTGAATATGGATTTACACCTGAACATTGGATCAGCTTGAATCGAAGCGATAGAAAACAAGATTAATCCTATCCACTACCGCTGCAGTCACACGTTAGCTTAGCAACATTCTGAACGCTTCAGTAGATTTGCAGCATCCAGCAAAAACAAAATCCATCTTTTCAAAGCAAAAACATATCAAATGCAAGAGGTATCCACCAAATGCATACTTTCGTAAACTTATATGCATCCCGTTCACGTTGGCATATTAAGATTCAGAGAGCTCTTCACTTCAAGTTCCAACAAAGGACACATTGAAATTCATGGACACAAGTGCATGCGCAGTCATGAGATATAATTACATATATATTAATGCAAATCTACACAAACACCCACACATGTATATATATACATACATATTTATATACGTATTTGTTTGGATGTAAGGGAAGACGGGCAAGCATGCTATACATATACAGCTGTGTATATACATATATATATACGTATATAATAAACATATATATATTTATATACATACAGACATATGCATATATACATGTAGAAGATACAGGGACAAGTATCGATTGATTGCAAACGTATATATATATATGTTATGTTGGCAAGCATGCAATAGATATAAGCTTTATGTATATATTTACGTACAAGAGAGACAAGGATGTATGCGATATATATATATATATATATACTTTTCTGTGGAAGGTGTTTTACCTTTGTCTGCGGCAGAGGGGCACTTTCTTCGTCTGTGAACAACAATGGAAAAAGGCTCTGCGTTTCGGCCAGTGCGTGATTGCTGCAGCAATATAATGCATGCACACCATCAACAACACATAGACATTCAACCACAATATCAGCAGCACCCATACATTTTCACACAAAGCAGCACAGGTGGGTTTACTAGCACCAGCATTAGGTGCATGCAGAGCCGCGACAGAATTATACAGAATAGCAGCTAAAATTGCTGCATACAGCACCTTGCACTGCAACATATGTTGGAGAAACAATAGTATGCACAAATAAAACTGCTTTCGCAATACTAATGCGTGTTTAAATGACCAATCAGACAGTAAACTGCTTACTGTGTATGAATATACTGAAGAGACATACATATATGTAAAAGCGCAACCTAGTATTAGTAGGGTCTGACTTTGTCTGACGAAGCTGTCCAGTTGCAGACAAAGATTCATCCAACCGCAGAAAGCACTTGTACATCTTAAATCTACCCATATACATTTATACATTTGCACGTGTACGTATAAGTGTACAGTAACTCTTCTTAAGGCAATTTCATATTTTACACATACACATACATATATTTATACTCATTTATACAGATGAGTTTGTACATGTAACCTTACGTGTCAGTGGTGGAATTTTTGAAAGAGGAGAAACCTGCTTTTTCATTAAAAGAATGAGGAAGTGATACGGAAGTTTTTTATAAAGTTTATGCAAAAGACCCCCCCCCCCCTATCTAGCGATCGTAATATGCTTTGTAGCACGAGGAAAATAAACTTTTCTGCATGACTTCTATGGGCGTCTTCTTCTAACCTGATACGATACAAAAAGTTAAACAACTACAGCTATACTGCCGTTCTCGCATCGTCTCAATGTATACGCATGAATATATACTGATGTACGCATGTATTCAAAAGATCCAGTAATTGTATGCTGAAAATGAATAAACTCCTAAATTTTAACTTGGACATATACAGATTTGTATCTCCAGAGATCCTTGTGTGTGGGACTTTTTCTAACTAAGTGTGAGGCACAAGAGAATTTGCTCACACATATATATATCGATGCACTTATGATATTTGTGCGTATGTGTCTTCATGTCACTGCAGCAAATAAGAGTTTCTGATCAACTGAGTCACGTAACGGCTGCATATGCAAATGCAAACTGTTGCAGCTTTACGCATTTTTGCCTGAAACACTTGAATACGCAAGACAGTCACATCCTCCTCCTACTCTTCATATTTCCATTTATATATATATATATATAGATGTATCTTCTATGTATGTACTGATATATATATATATATATATATCTTTGTACATGCAGACGTATGCACTGCTGTGTGTGGTGCTATGTGTCAGATGTTCTATGTCACTAGATGTCTACCACTGGACCATACGGTTTATAAGAATACTTGTACATAAACATATGTGACGATAAAGTTTTATTCGTAACGTTCATGTACATATACATATATATATATATGATATGAATAGGTTTATCGAAGCATTTGTCTACCCATATACTGTGTTCGAGGCAAACGCATCTGTGCACGCCTGTCCCGTCTACATCGTTGAATATATATGTTGACTACAATACTTATTTTATGAATAATCATAGGCAAAAGTAATCCATAGGGAGGGAGAGAACAGACAAAGGTACCAAAACTGATCAGGATAGATGAAGCTGACATGCAGAAGAATATGTAGTAACTTCAGTTGAAGAAGTGTACAGTTGATTTTCAGGGTTAGTAGATAGAATTTTCTACACGAAAAAACAGAGGTTTCTGGAGGTAAATGACCACAAGTCTTCTCCTTCGCTGTGCGCTTTGGATGTGACCATACGCTGATGATAGTTGATACTGTGTAAGGATTTATGTATATAAAATGATGTGTGGAAACCGAGGGTTTATACACCAGCACATACATCCTGCACCAAAGAAAACCAACGAGAATGAACCCTTCCTCCTAATCACAACAATTCAGCGATATATGACAAGGAGACTAGAACACCATCATCCATAATAAATTTACACTGCTTTATATGTATATACGTGTAGAAATATATAGGTTTGTAAATGCACAAAAGAGTCTCGAGCACCACCAAAACAACCGCAGTAGTTGACATAGCAGTAATAATAGTAGTAGTAGTAGTAGAATTCGAAAGCATCGTTTTGTCGTTGTTTTTGTGCTTGCACATGTGCGTTAGCTGCGAAGAATAGTTTGTTCAACTTGGCGGAGAAGGAGCGCCCCACTCGAGGAGAAAAAAGTGGTGTCTGATTCTTGGTGAAATTCCTACCAAAATTCAACGACATGCATGCGTTGCTCGAAATCGACTTGCTGCTGCTGCTGATGAGCTGAAAGTGGCTTGCTACTTCCCAGCCAAAAGCCTCAACAGCCCCAAAACCGCCTCGACTTTCTCGCGTGGCTGTCATTGCTTTGGTGGCTGCTGCGTAAAGTCGCAAATCTAGTGCATGCATTGCTTCTCTCAACAGTCGATGCTGCACCTCTGCAGGCGCTTCCTCGAAGGGCCCCACAAAATCTACTCAAGCAAGCAGCCACAACGCACGCTCCAGAAATCAGGACTCCAAAATCACACATCAATCTCAAAAACGCGAAGATCGCCTCAAACAGCTACAATAGCGCCTTAAACAGCTACAATAGCGCCTCAGACAGCTACAAAAACAACTCAAACAGCTACAATATATCGCCTTAAATAGCTACAATATCGCCTTAAATAGCTACAAAAACAACTCAAACAGCTACAACATCGCCTTAAATAGCTACAATATATCGCTACAATATCGCTTTAAATAGCTACAATATCGCCTTAAATAGCTACAAAAACAACCTCAAACAGCTACAAAAACAACCTCAAACAGCTACAAAAACAACCTCAAACAGCTACAAAAACAACTCAAACAGCTACAAATCGCCTTAAATAGCTACAATATATCGCCTTAAATAGCTACAAAAACAACTCAAACAGCTAAAAGCAACTTTAACAAGCCCACAAAGACAGCGTTTATTCAAGCAGCAGCCGCAGCAGTTCAGCAACAGCAGCGAGAGCCCTCAAAAAGACGAAAAAGGCAAGGGGCCCAACAAGCAACAAGAAGAAGAGCCAAAAAAACGCAGAAATCCTCCGCAGAAAATCAAGCAAGCCCAACGACTTTCTTAGTAGTAAAGTAAGGAAGTTGTGTCTATAACAGCAGCAGCACTTGAAGCCCAAATAAAGAATTGCGAAAAAAAGCACGACTAACACATATAAACATTCGCAAAAATTGCCTCGATTGCAGCAACAGTGCTGTTGAAAGCACAGCCTCAATAAGAGGGAAACAGCAGCTGCTGTCGCAGCACCGAATAAGTTCAATTGACACTGGAAACAGCACTGCAAACAAAGACAGCATTCCCCCGGTTTTTCAGCCACCTACAATAGTGAGATCTTGAGCGTTCTTTGCTCTAGAAATGACTCTACTTTTTTGGAGATGTGTAAACATATATATGTGTGTTTGCACTTTTCCACGTGCGCATAAAAAAGCACTACTTTGAAGAATAAGAAGACGCTTGATTGAATAATAGTAAGCGGCTCTGGAAAAAAACGCTGCTTTCTAACTCCTCTGCTTGATCAATCATCCATGTATGGAGATG
>NW_028292919.1:0-1000 GCF_964252035.2 Podarcis erhardii | reverse complement strand
CGCAATTGATTGAGGGTTCCTCCCACAAGAACAATGCTTGGCATGCAGTCCTGTCGTGAGAGACTTGCTGTGTAAAGCGCATGGAGCTGTGGCATATTTCACGAATACTTGCGCAGGTGAAGCCTCTACAGCAGCAACGAAGTCGTACAATTCTCATCATATATACATGTGCAAAGCGGTGAAGCGCGTGGTGGTAAAAGCAGTAGTAGTAGTAGTAGTAGTAGCAGCAGCAGCTTCTGGCACAATAGCTTTCCAGTCTGTATATACAACAGCAGCCTCTGTTTGCAGCAGGTGGTGCGCGTGCTCGCGAGGCGAAGTTGAAGGAGTTGAGAACCAATCACGTGTATGTCTGAGTGAGAGTTTATGTCAAGGTTGTTTTGAAGCTTTTCTGGTTCTTGCTTGACCCTCGCAAGCCTGTTGGTATGGGTGTGCGCTTTCTGCCGTGATGTTGCTATTCTGTCGTTACTGAATACTTCCGTTGTTGCTGCCGCTGTTGTGCCGAGTCAGAGTAAGCGCAAATTGCCAGCGAACTTTTATGCGGAAACTATGGAGCCAGAATGACCAGTTCTTCGAGTCCCCGAGCAGCAGCAGCAAAGTATACAGCAGTCCACACAGCAAAGTCTACAGCAGCCACACAGCAAAGTATACAGCAGTCCACACAGCAAAGTCTACAGCAGCCCACACAGCAAAGTCTACAGCAGCCCACACAGCAAAGTCTACAGCAGCCCACACAGCAAAGTCTACAGCAGCCCACACAGCAAAGTCTACAGCAGCCCCATCAGCCACAGCAGGGTTCGAGCGAAAAGCAGCGAGATCAGCAGAAACAGCAACGAATCACTGAGGAACTGGAGCGAGTTGCAGAGCAGCAACAGCGATGCCCTTGTTGCGAACAGCTTGTGCAGCAAGGAGAGCAATGCCGCCACCAGCTGGGGGCTCAACAACCCACGCAGCAGCGGCAGCCAGTGCAGCGCGAGCAGCAGCACTATGAGACTGCTGCATC
>NW_028292920.1:0-32487 GCF_964252035.2 Podarcis erhardii | reverse complement strand
GAGCGGATGAGTTGGCTCGTAGTCAGCTGCGTTTCTTTGGCGTCTTCAGCCTCTGTTTCTCCGCCAATTTCTGCTCGCGTGTCAGCTCTGTACAAAGTACTTCTCTTTGACTTGATAGTTCGACTACAGTGGAGAAATCCAAGCTGACGACGCCGCCACCGAGTTGATTGCGCAGTGTTACAGCGGAAAGATTTTTTCGTCAGCCCGCTTGTCGTCTCAGACAATGAAGGTCTTTTCCTGTGTCTGCTTCTCACACATTTGATATGTTGATAAGGTTTTTCCTCTCCCGCCAAATCCCTAAAACAATACTCTGTTGAATGTATTGGGATGTGAAGTTGGGAATCGGTGTCTTTCGACCTGTGCAAGGGATTCTTTTGCTCTACCGCTAGTGCTTCGCATTTCTGATACGCTTGCCTACTGGTCTTACCTTTCAAAGTCGGTAATGAATTTGTGACTGTACTTTCTAACTCTTCTGTTTGATTCAATCCTGTAAGCGCAGAAGTATACCGTTGTACGCTTTAACATTTTTTTTAGTGAAGGAGGGTTTCCGAGCTCGCTCTACTGTGACCGAAATAGATGAGACACTTTGAGTTACACAAAGACATCAACGTGTCGATAAATTATTTTTTATTACCTGCTGCAGCGAGATACGTTTCGAAAACCGTTTCAATTTTGACAAGACCAAAATGGTCTGCTATCTTGTCGAAGCAGAGAAACAATGTGTCCAGAAGTTTTACTATGCTCTGCATACACATCAGCGAAGTGAGGCCACATGAAAGAAAGCTTTCCAACAAGATATACGCGTGCAAAGCGCTCGGATAAAAGCAATTGGCCTCTCCGGTGATCTGAATTTTTGTCGGCACAAAGAGTTGGCTAAAAACACCTTGTAATCCTTCCAATCTTGTAATCGAACATATTCGAAACTATACGTAATACTTGGAGGCACAGTCGAAAAATGTTCACTAGGAGTTCTCGATTAAGAAAGGTTGCGGCGATTAAACAAGACACATATACAGTCCAGCGGTTGCGCTCTTAAGAATTCGAGCAGCTTTGAAAGCTCGTATAAAAATACTGTGTGCAGATCGTGAGCAAGAGAGCGACAGCAGAGGTACGTTTCCATGCATGGGATTCAACCGACCTGCGGAGAAGGAAGAGCATGAACCAACTTGTGAAAGTCAGCCACATCGCAAAACATGACCGTCAAATATAGCGGCGGCGATACGAGGGGAACGGAAGAGGGAACGACGCGGTCTCTGCGGGAAACAGAACAGTAATAGTTAAACACAACCGTTGGGCCCCCCCTGAGCTAGGGTGTAAATGGAAATGCTGACAGAGAACGCTCATGAACAAGAAACACAAGAGATTGATTGACTGCTGAGAAAAAAATCAACATATAGGTACGTACGAGAAGTTTCGATCCGATGCAATCTGTGCCGTGGAAGATAACATCTTTTCCACGACGAAGCTAGGCAGCATTGTGTTGAGTATTTCCCGCTGTCGCTTTGCTGCCGCTTTGACCTGTTAGGACAAAAAACGCAAAAATAGATACAATATATTTACGACACAAGATGTACACACATGCTGGAAATGGTAGCATATTTGGCTACCTCAGTATTGCGAGAGTGCAGGAATTGTTACGGCAATATTCGATTAGTGCCCTTTTGATCGAACGTAGTCACGCGCAATTTTACAGACTCCGTAAGTGCAGCACAGATTTTACAGATGTATATTGAATGGATCACTACTTAGACTAGCTGAAAATGTGGTGGCAGAAATTTTTTGCGTAGCCTACCGCACACTTTACCTGAAAGTCTAGTAGAAATCTTTTTCTTTGAGTGTATTCGAATCTATAACCTGCAAATCCTGTCAAGGCTTGAATCCCTAAGAGTACTGGTAAATATGAAAGCAGACTCCACAAGCAAATACAAGACAGCCGCGCTTGCTCTGCTGCCAAACTTGATTCTTTAAGCAAGTCATACATCCTAGATCCTACATTTGAGCTTAAATCTTCTGACAGGTCCTTTTTGAAAGCCGAGAATGAAGAGACCTCAGCGGCTGCAAATCTAGAGCTCAAAGTAGAATCTGGGGTACTTGACAAGCCCTGTGCATGATAGAATGCATTTTTTCCGGCCGCACCACACACTTCTTTGCAGAAGCGAGTCTGCGCGTAATAGGAAATCATGTATCGCGCTACCGTGCAGACGGTGAAAACTACGTTGATCAAAGCTGCGGTAGTAAACGGTATGCGCAGTATAATAAATACGACTACCGGTACCATTGCAGATATTTGAAATCCATCTGCAGCCTGAGGCAAAACGGACGTCGCACACGGTTGCGGAAGGTAAAATTATTCCCATGTTCTGCCAAAACGGAGACTACTTGGCGGCACAGGAAACATACGAGGAAAACAAGAGATTACTACACCAAACTGAGTGTGCGAAAAACTTTGACCTTGATGGTAGGAAGTCACACGGGGAACCTCTAAATGCATGCAGCACACGTTTGAGAGTAGGACTATGAGCCCTCTAAACTGCAGCAAGGTTTATGAGAAAATGCATGGGCTACCTTTTTTGTAAACGAGTGATAAGACGGTGTTGGAATGCCATAATTTGAGAACCAAGGTCGACTAGAAAATGGCACAAAAAGACTTTCTAGCGCAAAAAACAGCAGACTACTACAGAATAAGGTGCTTGCGAGGCGTTTTCAGCTGTGGAGCTTTCTTTTCCAGAATATAAGAGACTGCACTGCTCGCTTCAGACGATAATTACAACTGTAGTGTTGGCAGCATGTGAGCAGCAAAACTAAGAAGTGTTACTTTTAAATCTTATTCTTTGACGTGAAGCAGGCAAGAAGATAGACGCACTATGAAGAAGTCAGATATGCACTTTGCAAAGATTGTAGCAAGGACGAAGACGGTGACGGTAGTGTCGAATTTGTCCACAAGCAGACGTCGTGAGAACCCTCCAAATGTTGCAACGAGCAGCAACATGATTGGAATGTATGGTATGGTCGACGCTATCAAGTGAAATAAGAAGCTCGTTGACTCCTGTTGCTGGTGCCGGATTAAGCAGTATACCAAATGCACAAGGCAAAACACTAGCAGGGCTACCAGTGACACCCTAAACGCATTTCGATAGCGGCTCAAATCTCCTCGACGTGCCGCTTGGTAATCTGCTTCCAGACCCGGTTCGCGAAAACGTAGGGACACTCTGTTTATCAAAGAACGAGCGGAAACAGTCCGTGTTGTATTTATTGTAGCAGCTTTGCGTGCTTCAGCAAAAAATTGAGGAACTTGATCTTGTATCCATTCAAGTAGTAATCTATAATATCGGCTCCCATGTGCGCCAGGTCGACGGAGGCAAAACGCACTTGTACCATTGTCACTCTCCCAGCCTGTGGAGGCTTGCACCGGAGCATCCAGCTTTGGCCAGCTGTTCAAATGGAAAAACCACATAGATTACAGTGTAAATAGATAGGTGCCAAAAGTCTGAAACCATTTCTAGTAGCAGATTCAGTCCAGTTTTGCATTGCGAGAAGTCCAGTTGCTTTACTCGTAATCTGTGCATATTCGACGAGGCTCCGATGCTTTCACCTTTTCCGCACTTACCTGCCGGTGAAACCAGTTCTTCTTCTTGTTGTGCTGACAGTAGCACCAGAAGGTGCAGCATCCATTTGCTCACGCAACTTCTTGTTAGAACAGGCAAAACAACGGACGCACCGGCATAACATGGCAGAATGTGAAAATGAAGTTCCTTCGCTAGCATACAACAGGGATGGGTCTGTTTTACAAAAGCCTTGTAAGCGGAAGGTCTTTGCAACGGAGGTAGGCGTTGTTATGCTTGTAGGCTGGCTGGAAAAGCGGCTGCAGTCTACGCAGTGGGAAAATCGAGAACTGGAAGGTTTTTCAGCAGGCTGAAAAAAGCCAGATTTCGGCACTCGTAGATTCAACCATGTATCAAAATTGCGTGCTTTTTTAATACGGCGTCTACAAGCGAGAAAACATTGTAACGTTGGCATGAGTGACTTCTTCGGAAATTGCGCTGCTCCATTTGCATAGTATGGGTAGTCGTTTGCATAAGTTGACGCGCTGACCACACACGGTGCGAGCGTTCCATTACAACCTGTTCAAAAGAGATTGCAAAGCAGTTAGAGCTTGAAAGGATCCAAGCGCTGTATCGTAGCTTGATAATGTCGAGAAGACGAAAAGAGGAGATGCTATATGAGCATACTATGCATGACAGAACAATTCAGAGAAGCTCAGGCTATATGCGTCTTTGCACATTGTGTGTAACCTCAGCCTCTCATACTCAACTGTTCTAGATCTAAATATCTCCATATCAGAGTATAGCTGGAGGCATCCATAGTAGTACTCAGGTAGCTCCTAAATAGATCATTCTATCAGTTCGTTGACTTTTAAGTACGCAGACTGTGTTACAGCGTACAGTAATTCTTATTACGGTTATAAGCGTGACCATCTGCTCGCTTCGCGTACGTCTTACTGCCGCTCAACTGGAAAAAATAAGTAGATAAACTTCCGCTGCTTTCACCGTGAAGACGTTGACCGTGCGGACCGTTCCCGGCACTAAACATAACAATGTTCCTACTGAGTTGGAGAAAAATGTTATTGCAAACTCGCAATTGCACCTGGAACCAGCTGCGATAATATTCCGTCTTTTCTATTCATCCGATTTTAGCGCACGCTGAGTGCAGCCAAAAAAGTGTATACTGTCACAATAACGAACTGCTGAAGTAATGTGCCCCGCATATATAGAGCCGTTTCTTTCATAACCGTGGAACCAAGTTTTACCAATGCAGAGGGGGGGGTTGCTTAGTCGTGGGCCTTTAGTCTCCGGAAACGAGTGAAGTCTACACATAGCCCCGCAGCTTCCAAGTTGTTGCACTAGTCGCTGAGCTGTAGAGTTCAATTTTACAGAGAATCTGCCCTCTTGTAGAAGTAGTTCTGCAAGAATGCTCCCGGAGCACGAAGCAACTAATGCATCCCACCTAGCCTTTTCTTCGCTCTTCGATTTACACGTTGCTTCTTCGACTTCTGCTACTGGCCAACAGCAACATGAATGTTTATGATTAGCATTTGTTATCATTCGCGACGTTCTGCTCCAGCTTTTGCTTTTTACCTGTCTCTGCTGCTGCTGTTGCTTCTGCAACCTCGATTTCCTGCCGCTTCCAGCTGTGCGTTCCTCTAAAAGATCTCTATCATGCTGTGAAGTAAGAGTGTTAACATGTGTTAAAGGCTTTTGCGTGAGAAAGGAAGAATCGAGTTGGCACGCCTGCGTAGACCAGCCATCGACTTTAAAAGTCTCGTTCACTAATACACTGGCCAAATTTTGCAGTCTGCAATTCAAAATTTTTTCAGGGTCAGCTACAGCATTTGTCTTTATTGCCGCTTTTAGAGGGCTAAGTCCCTTTCGTATGAGAGAGCGATACAAGAAAAGTATTGCGGGAAGGGCAGCAGCATCGTTCTTGCAGCCGGCAAGGAGTCTACTTCCCAGAGAAATTGAGAGTTCGCAAAAACAGGCACAAAAAACTATCAAGAGAAATTGTGGGCAATAAAGCACACGCCAGCCCCACAGAAGTGGAGGGCTGCCTATTGAAAAAGGAAAAAAAAAGCTTTGCCAGAGACGTTGTGGAAATACTAAAAGAGTCACGCCGAGACACAGAGCCCAGAAACAAAACCATGAGAATGCACTTGAATGGTCAATGCAGCTGCTACGGAGAGAGGTAAAGCAGGTGCGGGACACGATCAAGATAAGACTGACTAGGAGGAGAAAGCTGCTTTTGTCGACGTCTCCGAACATACCGACTCCGACTGAAGCAGAGCCTTTGAAAACGTAGTGGACAAAGAGTGAGAGCAGAAAGGAAAGAAGTGCTGATTTTCCGATGATAATCTGCAGCTGCCCCTTGCTCAATAGGAGAGTTCGCCGCGAAATAAAGTACAGATATCGTACGTGCTGTACAACCGGTGAAGGCACCTTCGTGGCATTCAGCAAAAATGATATATAGGGTACGCAGACCCAGAGAAGATTGCTAAAGGAAAGCCCATAGGGAGGTATGACTGCGCCGTTGAGAAGGGAAGAATATATTGAAAAAAAAAAGGGCATCGAGAAAAGCGCGCTGTTCGCGAATGCCAATTTTGCAATCGTGCATGCTTCATAATTCGCGCACCAACCTTTCCTAAATAACAGCTCTTGCAGGCACGTGAAATCAGCGACTACGGCATCAGAGCAACCTATCAAACCCGCCGGTATTTTATCCGTAAAAGAAAGGCTGTGTACGCCACCCCCTCCAATGAGCATGTCGTTCCACCTTTTGCTGAGTACGGAACCAGTAAAACAGCTCTTCGTATTTGCTTCTTGACTAAACTGCACTGTCGAGCAGGCCTGAACTCCCGAGCAGGTTTTTGACAGCCTTTGAGAGCTGGTGCTTGGATGTCTAAAACGGTTTTGAAAGCAATCTGGTGGTGTGGAGCAGCGTTTTCTCCCAGTTTTAAGTGAATCAGCAGCACTGTCCCAGCCTCTGGAATACATTTCTTTCCTTGTGAAAATATCGGACGTGCAAAAACTTCTACGTCGTGGGCGAGAAAAGTCTATTGCTGAGCACGTAGATGCAGCAGACTTTGATGATGAAGTACCTTCTGCCTCTCTTCCAGAAGTGCAGCTCGATGATAATCCTTCCAAAGGTTCGCCTCCTTCCTTCTGTCCGTCTTTTTCGCCCAAAGCAGCTGCCATCAATATTCCGACACTTGCCGCATTCAGCATAGCAATATCATTCCACCCATCTCCTACAGCAACAATTACTGGGGCCGGCTTGAGAGCCGAATTTAGAGCTCGGACAAGAACAGCTTTTTGAGCTGAGTTCATCTTACAGCAAATCAAGCTATTGCATTGACAGGCGATCCAGACGACAAGAGACTGCGGGGCAAAAGTAACGAAATCATATGGAACAGGAGAAGGAAGGAAGACTTTCTGCGAATTTTTTATAGGGATGAACTTTACTAAAGTGTATATCAGCACGAACAGATGCAACGAAAAGACCACAATTGTTACATAAGCGCACGTCAAAGCGTGACAAAAACAGCTGAGATTACTATAGGACCCGTTCAAAGCATACGGCAGGTCGAGCGCACCTGCACATCCTTGTTTCCGAGCAACTTCTCCACAAGCGCTCCTTCCATCAACATGCAGATAGGAACTCCAGTCTCCCCTTCTGCTAAAATTTGGTAGAATTTTCTCAACAAGCGAACACCCACACCGGTAGTGAGAAGCGTTCGAGCGTCTTCATTGATTTCTTCCTTTTCCTTGACTTTAGGTTTTTCGACCGCAAAAGCATATTGGCTGTTCGTAGAAAAATTCGTTTTCCCCAATGATAAAGTTTTGCTGCACATAGCTGCTGCCCCTACTTCGTTTCTCCTGTTGACCCACCACGCAGGATGCGCCGTCGAATATTCCCGAACAGGCTTCTCAAAGCTGCAGTCGCTTTTCTGATTGTGCGACACACTTTTATACATTTCTGCGTTGAGAGAGCAACAATGATGTGATGATGCGAAGTTTGAAGATGGCGAGTTGGCACACCCCCGGTGTAAAGGAGTGGCAGATGCCATTGAGTGCTCAGTAGGGGCACGTGTAGACTCTAGGCTTTCAAAAACATTTCCAGTACACGTAGAGGCTGAGTGCACAGTAGAGACTTTTGTACCGTCTAACTGGTGAATAATTTCGCCAATAGCAGACGCTACGTGAAAAATGCGCCACCGACAACTTCGCTTTTTCAGACTCTGAGATTGAAAGCTCCACCTCTTCGGAGGCGGTGGCAGCTGTAGTGTATTAAGGTTGTTATCCGTATCATTTATGTCTTCTGTGCTGACTTTGCTCGCAGCCGTGTTCCCACGGCACTGCAAAACAGCCGCAAGTGTACTCTCGTTCTTCCGAGGCTGTGCTGCAGTCGATGGCTTTGACGAATGTGTGCATTGAGAATTGCGAAGAGTATGGTATGCAGGCTTTCTCATATCATCTACCTGGCTGTTTATAAATTGGTGTTCGCTTCTTTCTGAAAGTACATCCTCACAACTACGGGCTCTAGAGAAGCGCTGACTCCGGCTAGTAAATTCAAGTTCGCACGGCTCTTTGTCGTAATAAGGATATTTATGGGTACAAACTGAGAAGACGCTAGGCGCTTGGTCCAATTGCTTTCGCCGCTGCACCTTCAGAAATTCAAGCTGCTGACTCGACTCAGCAGTTGAATCACTTCCTGCAGTCAATGCACAGGGCGCCATTCTGCCAATGATCCCTGACTGGTAGGCGGCTGCCAACGCTGCAGCTGCACAGTCACCTGTGGCCATCCATACGCGGACTCCTGCCTTGTGCAAATCTGCAATCGTTTCCTTCGCTTGCGCACGAAGCTCTTCTTTTATTCCTGCAACTCCCAGAAGCTGTAGTAAAGCAAAGCCATGGCATGGCTTGATTTATGAGGCGTTCGAGACACATGTAGCTATTAGCAGAAGTACAGATGAGCTAGCGCAAACTGCAGTGTTTAGAACCATGGTGATCAATAGAGGAAAGTAAGGACTTGTTTACCGTATTGTTGTACCCATCAGAAAAGTAAGCACCAAAGCTGATCATACAAAAATCAAAATGATACAGCCTAAACATCCGACTACTGTTGGGCGCTTACTGCGCATTTGAAATCCGTATACGGACAGTAATCAGCGTGTTCAGTTTTCACTAGCGGAAGCGTAGCTCCTACCTCTAACTTCCGCTCAAAACGCTCAACAAGACGATGAATCAGTAAATCCTGTGAGGACGACCCAGAATTATTGGACGCATCCGCCAACGCTCGACGATAAAGAGTAACTTCTTTTTTCGTCAGTATGCGCCTCGCCAGTAAGAGAGGTCGAAGTCCTCTTTCCAACAAAAGGTCAGCATGAAGAAGAGTGCGTTGGATCTCCCAGCTGGTATACCTGCTATTATCGCTAAACTCTGTGCGGTGCTGTACTTTTCCCGGTGAGAATTTCTTTCGTTGCAACCGCTTCGATTCTTTCTCTCCCAGTATATTTTGTTCTTTCTGCTTTGCATACTGTCTACCTGTCCGCAAAGTACCCATGAATTGCTCGGGCGCTTCTTCTGAACCCTGTGCTGGGGTGAAGAGCTTTTCTTGTTCATTCTTTGCGGTAAAATTACACTCGCTGGCGGATGTGCAGCACGTTTCTTTACGTTGTGGAAAATCCAGTCGGAAATGAGCAGTTTTTTCTGTATGAACTTCCTCTGTCGATAACATTCTAGGCAAAGACGCCTCAAATATCGTGCGCGCATTCGAGATGGTTTTCATCGATACTTCTGCTTCACCTGCGGCATCAGTTATTGGAACGCCGCTTGAAGTTTCACCAGCTTCCGTGACAGCTTTTCGGTGTACGTCAGTCTTCTGTTCTGTTTCAGAAGAAACCCCAAAACTTTTTCTGTGGTAGGGATTTGGTATTGATGCGTCTGCTGATGTGATGCCTACTGCGCCACGTAGCCTATTCTCGTCCTTCTTGTCTCTCTGATAAGTTTTGCGTAAAGCGTTTTCCCTTATTCGGCGCTCTCGAGAGACGTGCTCGCAACAACGAGGTGCTAAATCGCTTAAGTCTCCTCGCGTGTATAAGACAGCACTATCCGAGTCAGTTCTACGCTGGACAACGACGGATAGAAGAGAGCGGTGCATGTTTGGCGGATGTAAGCCCAACAACTTATATTCTAGCAAGGAGCATTCAGTCCTCGCTTCTGGGGCGTCAGTACGCTGACGAGTCCTGTCGTAAGGAGCAGGTCTTTTATCGGTTTCGCAAGTGGCTGCAAAAATGTCGTCGAACGCTGTATTGTTCCCAAGACACGGGCTTTGAGAATGAGGACACATTCGCCTTGAAAAATAATCAGGTTCGACAGGAGCAACGGAACTCTGCAAGGGATGGTGAGAGAAGCAGCCATCGGATTGACCGGATTTATAGGAGCGTACTTTGTGCGAAGACGCCCGCCTTGACATCTTCTGAGCTTTTCCGAAAGCCTTTATTCGTTTGGAGCAACAAAAACCTCCTGAATGATGTTTTCCAACACATGAAATGCAGTCTCGAGACTGCTCTGCTTCAGCAGTTTCCACTCTTTCAATGTCCCTCTTTTCTGCTGCTTGAGCTTGATATTTGAGAGTGGTCTTTTTTATCATCAAGTCCTGAACAAGCCGACGAGTATGGCGGAGCTGCAAAGGTTGCACTGGAGGAGTTTCACCTGGGCTACTCATATCTTTACTCTCTCGGATTGGCGTGCGACGCTCGAGAATTTTAGAGTGACGACTATCACAACTTTTACGAACGAAGCTACATGGCATGTAAGGAGCCTGTAGTAGAATTACAGAACTTTCTGTCTTCTTTAAAAGTGTAATTCCCATCTGAGAAGCAAATTCCAGAAGGCAGATATCCACCGGATTATCTGTACGTATGCGTGCTTGCTCAACTCCACGTGAAAGTTGACTTGAACTTATTGACAAGCTTGAATTTGTGCTGGGCCGAGCGAAAACACAATTTTTATAGACATCTGGACAGTTTTGACGCTCGACAAATGCCCTGTACAGAGTGTCTGATCGATTTTCGTCAACAACTTGGGTGCAGCCTTTACTTGATAGAATTGATTTCTGTACTTTCGTGCTTGAAGAGGCCGAGGGGAAGTTGCATAAGAAGCAAGACTTGCTGTGATCGTGTCTGCAGCGGCTTTGATGAAAGCAAGAGAGGCGTTGATACAGTGGTGTGATTGGTTGAACATTTTTCAAAGAGGGTGCTTCAGCTTTGAGATACTGCTCCGCACTGCTCACTTCCTTATCGTCTCGCGAATCCTTGCAGTTGTGTAGTATTCCACTCCAGACTCCTGAGATGGAAAGATCAAGCGCGCTGGTGGAGCAAACTTTCTGGGGATTGTGTTTTGTATTTCTTCCCATTCGCTCGTGTGGCTCTGCGATGGTTCCAGTTTCCTTGGCAAGGTAAGCGAACGATCGTCTCTCGGTTTCTGTGTGTGTAAGAAGCCTTTGGCAGCCGTGTACAACAAAATCCTGTGCTTTTGCCTGCTGCTTATACCACTCTTTACCTCGGTAGACAACATGAGAACTCGCCTGTTCAGCATATGACATAAATGTAGCATTGGAGGATAATATGGCCTGGTTGCATATGGCAAAAGCTACAGCCATCTCTTGCATAATTTTCTGCTTTTCCGGTGAGTCCACATCGAGAAGAGGTTTGCGGCGTTCTAGGGCGCAGCAGCAGTTCTCATCGACGAGCCAGACAACTCCATTTTCATAGTCCTCCATGTTAGTAACAACATGGCCTCGTGGAGGCTGAACGTGCGCAGCTTTCGAAAGTCTGCAATTTTGACCAGCTCTATCTTGGGTTTTTGGTAACGCAGTAAACGTTCCCGCATTGAGAGAAGATGTGAAAGAGTGCTTCTGTGGCCTCGTTACAAAACTTTTTATTGAAGAAGAAGTCAGGCCACGCAAGCTGTGGTGAGGAAAGTGTACTGTGCTCAGCGTTTTTGCGTGCGCTGGCGGCAGCTCCTTGTGTCCCTCGTGCTTCGGCATGAAATGGTTGCTTTGAGTAGCAAATGTTGTAGCTTTTCTTGTACCTACGAATCAAAATAGAAAGTAGTACGTAAATGAAATGCTGGTATGACTGGCACAAGCACCAAGCACGAAAACACGACTCATGAGATCAAGCCTTTAAATGACAAACTGATTCCACCTACTATCTAGCCTGCGAGCGACAGGTTGAATCTCGTGCAGCTAGACTTACAAAAAACATTTTTGATATCCTGAAAGGCCGAAAGAGGCTGGAAATCTTTTTTCTCTTGCAAATGGTCTTCACCTAGTTTGTGTGACGGAGGAAAGTATGCCTTTCGTACTGTATTCGGTCCCTGAAAGCTGCTTGAAAGCGTTATATACTTTTTGTTTTCATCCTTCACTAAATGCACCTGTGCAGCCTCTTTTTCAGCTACGTCATCGTATTTTATTATTTTCCCGTCAAACTGCCTTTTCTCACACCGCTCTGCATCTTTGTCTCCTCTTCGCACTACCACGTCTGTATCCGTTTTGAGCTTTCCTGAGCGTTCATGGCATCGATTGTTGTAGGTCAACCCACACACAGAGAGTGCTACAAGACGAACTTCCCCGGTAGTCAGTGTATTTGTCTTGTCAAATATAACAAAGTCCGCGCAACCCACGCTGTCAAGACAGCGCGCATTGCGCACAAAGCAAAGTTGCTTTTTATTGCATAATCTCCCTGCTTGATCTGCGTGGCCTGACCGGAAGCCACCTTCCGCATATTCCATATTTTTTCCCCACTTTAGTGCTATGTCCTGAATCTGCCTTTTGCAAGTAGAACTACCGCAATTATTTTCACTGTCATTGCAGGCAGCTGTGCTGATCTTCAACTTCAGCTGCGCGTTTTGGAATAGCTGAGTAGACTTTGTTGCAGCCAACAAGTTTCTAGATGAATCAGCTGGTGTGGCTTTCAAACAAGGTTCAGAGCGAGATCTTCTACACTCAGAATATTGGCGTTTCAATTTTCGTTGCCGGATACCGTAGTAACCAGCAACAAGTGGTGACATCGCTGACACATTCTGTGAGACATTATTCCGGAGGAACGTTAGCCGAGACCGCGCAGTTGCTTGTGCTAAATTTAGCGCAGTCGACGGCACGAGCTGATCTTTATAGTTCCTCAGGAGAATATTTTTGGTTGCGAGAGGTGTACTTTTCCCTTTCGTCTGCGTGTAGGAGCAGTCCCACTCAGGTGCTGCACATTTAGGGAAACGCTTTTCTCCTTTTTTTCTTAGAGTCAAATAATTTGTCTCTGGAAGTTTATTAAAATATCGTATACGTCGATTGGCTCGTTGTCCTAGTTCTTTTCGGTAGAAACCTTGAGCTGTGTGGCTCCGGAAGCAATCCGATGGAAGTTTGTGACAGTAGCACTCAAACTTGCTAAGGCTTCTGTGCTCCATGGGAGCTAAACGTGTCTTTCCAGACGATAAACAAGGAAAACTGTGCCTGCGGAAGACCAATGTAGGTCGCTGATCATTCAGTCGATTAAACTCGTTTATCAAAGCGGCTGACGGTGGAATTCTACAAGTCATTGAACCGAAAACAGGATAGACCGGCTCACTGCTGCTGTGGCGTTGGATTCGTCCTTCTAGATATCTCTTTTCAGCACCAGGAGGCGTTGTATCTGTCTGGGTACAACTTGGTGGTTTCACGAAAGTACTTCCTAATTTCCCAAGTGATGTGTCTGCTTCTGTGCACGAACGTTTTCGCGACGCACATGCTGAGTCAAACGTAAACCTTCTATTCAGCAGGCTCGGCGTGATATTTCCGTGAGATGCAAACGGACGCACGGCCTCAAAAAATTTTGATGTGGGCTTTGAAGCGTTACAAGATACATTATTCCTAGTTTTTGCACGGCCCTGCAAAGCCGAAATAATGACAGCAAATGAAGCCAGACAGAAGCGCTGCGCATCCATTCTAATTTTAGCACACTGTAATCCCAACTGCACCACGGTTTCTACACGGAATTTTCTTGAGCAGTCTCATCAAGACAAGTTCTGCAGCTTACCTCTCTGGCGGTAAGAGCGAGTGAAAGACACGCGGCTCGACGAGATTGGACATCATGTTTGCACTTAGTTCGCTGCAAAAGAGGGTCAATCCGTGAGCAATCGGTCAAAGAAGGATTCGGCATTGGATAGAGAGCAGTGAAATTCAGACGAGAGACCTGTTGTTTCATGCTGTTGTTTTCAAGAACTTTGTTTGTTCCACACCTTTTGTAAGGCACATTTTCACTCTCTTTGACAGAAGAAGTATGTGGCTTCCGAGGAAAAATGTAGGGCCAAAAGATGAGGCGGCGAAAGTCTAAATGCATATGTAGGGCTAGCGGCAAAAGGAGCGTCGCATTAAGCAAATTCTGTATCGTTGCAGTGAGAGCATATGCGTGTATCTTCTGGCATAAAAAGGGCGCTTCTGCTGTTATAGATGATTGGGGAGAGAAAAGTGTGATCCAAGTCAGGCCTTCTACGATCTACAAAATGCCAGGAGACAGCAGAGGAAAAGATGAGTAAGACTTCAGTTAACAAGAAACAAAATACAATGTGTCAAAAAGATGAAAGTTTCCAAAACATTTTGTGGCAAGGTTTTTTAGTGTACGGCTTGAAAGCCGAATACAAAATTTCACAACGCACAGCCGTTCTAATGGTAGAGTCTAGTCCACTGGTTGGTATCAGCTCCTAAGCTAATTCAAACAGGATCTGTGAGATCCAAACCTTGACAAACGGGCCTGCTCAGGGACGCAAATGAACTCTCACTCAAAACCGTTTTGTCTAATAAAACTAATTGCGGTGACAGAAAAGGAGAGCAATTTCATCATTTTTATGATAACACTCCATTCACAACCTAAATAGAACGCAAGTGCTATTGATTATATTAAACCTGCTCGATCAACAACGTAGGCACATCTAATATAGTCTGACAGCTGAAAAGCTGCAAAAGCACTTCAGAGTTGTTTTTCTGGTCCATGGTTGCATCAAGTCTATGATTTGTCCACAAACACTTCAGCGTTGTTTTGTTTGTCCCTGGTTGCATTAAGTCGGTGATTTGTCCACTTGACAAAACCAGCTTCAATGGTGAACGCCCGCATCTGTGGCTCAAGCGAGATTCAGCTTTCTCCTTCAACAATCATTGAAAAACTTTGCATTTCAGCAACCCTTTGTAGGAAAAAATACCATTTTACTCTAACTGTCGCTGAAGCTAACCAGGGTTGTGGCAATGTACAGCATCCACAGGTAGAAGATAAATTTGTCAATTGTTTTTTCCACGCGAGTGCGCGACGGTGCTTTAGCTTTAGAATGCAGTTGACGCCCTATCACAGTGTCTAGTCCTGTATAGACGACGAGTCCGTCTACAAAGCCTCCTGACCGCAACACGGAGCCTGTATTGAAAAAAAAATATTCTTTCGTATACCATATATCAACAAACTGGGTGTAAATTTCTGAGTACCAAGTACAGATCGTCTCGCGCACAAGTAAAATTCCAACTGGTATTCGAACAGCTTGTCAGTAAAATGAATGCAGCTTGCAAGTACTAGATAGTCGACGATACAGAACGGCATCTTCTTCGCCTGCCTTTCGTGAAACACTATGAGGGCTATTGCAGATCTGACAGCATAATTTGATTCGCAAACATGCCACGTATGCGTATACAACAAGGTCAGGTAAGTCTAATACACTAATTACATCTTTTTTTCTTTTAATTAAAGTCAAGCTCGGGGGTGAAACAGTGACTTGGGCACATAGAATCTCGATTACACACCTTTTCTATATGGTTGCGTTAATTGAAGAGCGGTTTCAGACGACAGAAATGCTAATAAGCTTCTTTTGATTGCAACCGCCAGATAGGCGCGTTCAAGAAAAGCCTTCACCTTCTGACAGTATGGTGTTCTTGTAGATTATGCGAGACTATCTGAGAGAAGTTGCGGAGCAAAAGATGACTAGCCAAAGAAATTTCTTCCTGAAACAATGCATAAATGGCTGCACGCAGTCTGTCGTGTTTGGCTAGGTTGTATCAGTGAGCCCTCCTCAATCCATTTGTTGTATGCATGAAGCGGCTCTGTTCAATAGACAGATAATGGCTTTTCTTTACTAAAGCTTTCATTTTATACCGTGTTAAAAGTGTGCTTGAATGTGTCAACACGAGGGAGTACTATTATCTTGAAGTATGTTTTTTTATTTCGTGCTTGCTCGTGCTGCAGTCTCGATGATTTATGTCTATATCCTTACCATTTTTCCGACCTTGCAAAACCGGTTTTTCTAGAGATTATCAGCATTCTACTGACGTAGGTCCACGATATTACTATATCTTGACAACACTCATCCGTTAGAAGCTCGGCTTTTGCTGCATGGTGGAAAGGGTCTGCACACATATATGACTTTATTTATGTATATATATGTGGTTGCTTTATTGTACATTGGGACTACACTGTTCAGCATAAACGTTTTGCGCCCACCTCGGGGAACAAAATAAGCGGAGTCAAGCTGTCGAACACGAGGATGAGCATCCAGCTTCAAGCTGCATCTGAACATGTCAGGAGAGATGCGAGGATTTTCACATATGACGCGACCTTTCAGTGTGTTTAGTACGCGCAGGGAAGTATCCCCCTGAGTCTCCTGTGAACTTGATTTTCTGTGGAGATGACAGAGCACAATCAACTGTTGACCTTCTTCAGGATTTGTTTGTGCTATACACGGAGCCAGTAAAAATTTTCTTACAAAGCTTGACACATACGTAAAGGGGGTGCAATTCAAAATGTAACTCAAGACCTTGCGCATACATTTTACGCATGAATATGAAAGAGTAGTGGAACTTTCAAGATTATTATGTGCTAATGTGTCGAATTATAAAACTCAAAAAAAAATTTTTCCGGATCTGCCTGAAGGTTCATGTACAAAGTATCATGTTTCATAGAGAAACATGCACCGCTGTCGTTTGCCCAGGCCTTGTAAACTGCTGTATACTGAGCGGACGTTAGGGAGCGCACATTTGCACTTGGATCGAATCGGAGTAGTAGAAAGAAGAAAAAAGAAATATGTCGACGTATACGAAGATCGCAGGTATATATTTAGAACTTCGTTCAAATTATCAATCTTTCCAAAGATACATATATATATATATATATATATATATATATATATGTATATATATATGTATATGAATGTGAAAACGGACATGAGTTCACACGCATCTACTACCTAGAAATATTCCTTGTTCATATCCAGCCCATTCGCAGAGTAGATTTCCACAAATATTTGAGGGGGCAAAGTAGGGCGGCAAGATGGGATGTCAACGCCAGCTACGATTGTTGCCGTAGACCGCATAAGGATGGGAACTAGTACATCTCGTGCATGCAGGATAAGGTGTTTTTTTTCCTGTCGTTTACTTGTGAGAAGGAGCCGCATTTCTGTCACTGAGCCTTTTAGTAGGCATATATGAAAGGTATCTAGCTACACAGTTAGTGGATGTTCTCACAAGCAGAATTTACTACAGTAAAAGGCAGCACTGACACATCATACCCAGAGGTGCCGGTCTAAGACAGTGGCAAATCTGATAAAGTAATTCTGCACTCTCCGTGGCTTCACTTTCGTACAAGTATGGTAGTATTCCTATTGTTGCATTTGCACGTACTCTTACATTGGTGATACGTAGCTTTACCTACTCATATACATTTTATATTGAGAATACCCAAGTTTAAAATCGATCTTTATCTTGGATTCTTCTCTTTCCAACTCCTTAAGAAAATTTTAAATTTTATGTTTCTTACACTAACTAAAATGCTCAACTTGAAGTGCGTATCACCTCCAGTCGTGAAGGTGTCGGAATGTTAGTAATTGTATCTCAGAACATACATATGTATACATGTATATAGATATAGAGTTATAAAAAACATTTATGTACATATAAGCATATGCTCACTTTTTCAAACCCGGTATCCCGTCTAACGCGCTCATATCGATAAGACAATAGTCTTCAAGGCCGATGTTGAGCAAAATCGTATCGGCGGGAAAATGTTCATTTTCATAGATTCGAAGAATATGACCGACTCGTACGTCTTGCCAGGCGACCTGTGGGTAACCGGTCACACCAAGCTCAAGCAGCCTATTGTGGTAGGCAGAAGAAGTTGAGAAGATGCACAGTGATATCAGCTCAAAACACAAACATGATTATCATATACGTATAGCTACTCACGCCTAGATGCATCTAATTTGCAAGAATAAAACTCAAAGAGGCCTGCTAGTTTGAAAAACAGAAGAGAGTTACATACTTTGGAAATTCCCTGCCGCACCTTCTTCTCGCATAGGGCAAATTTGCGTTTACGTAGCTAGAAGGTCTAGTCTAAGCTATAATTAGGCTATACCTTCTTTAAGGGATGCAAAGGCGTCTCGCTATCTACATACAGCATAATATATCCCGGTACGCAAATATACACTACAGTAAGACATGAGCTTGTAATGAATTGCAGAACTTTATTCGCTAGTTACAGCTCATAAGTCACCTATACATCATATACAGTACATGCAACCTAGGACCAGACAACAGAAATGATAGCACGTATTTGATGGACTGGAAACGCGAGGCGTTCCAATTGTACAGTATCAGCGCGGTACCGGCACAACTTGAACAGCCTACACAGGTCACTTACTTTGCTTGACTGCTCTATTTTAGTCAAGGGCAACGAAAACACACTCTGACCAACCTACGAAACCTTCTCTGCTCAACATCGTTCCCACGTATGGCGAAGAATAAGAAACTTCATTATACGACATAAACGCGAGCCAACACTTCTACTATTGTTTGCAGAATTTTTCACTAGTACCGGTGGTGCTATTATTTAACGATAAAGATGTCATGGAACCCCAACGGCGCAGCGCAACGTACTTATATATGTATGTTTACAGCTAATCAAAGCTTCCTTCGCATATACGTGCTTGTTTTCACTAGTAGCGGTGGTGCTATTATTTAACGATAAAGATATCATGAAACCCCAACGGCGCAGCGCAACGTACTCATATATGTATGTTTACAGCTAATCAAAGCTTCCTTCGCTTATACGTGCTTGTTTACAACGTAATATATACTCTGCCGTATTGGTACACATTACCACCAGTATTCTGCGTATTAATGGGAATTTACACCATATGCATGTATTTTTGAAAGAAGAAAATTATGCCATTCGAAAGTAGCGTTCTGGTCAGAAGCAAAATCCATTAAGAATAAATAGGTTTCGAGAGAAAAAAGTACGGAAAATTCAGTCTTTCTGCTCACGACGTGAACAACAAGGTGCACACACATTGAGTTTCAGTGATCATCAGAGATAAATGATTCGCTCTTCCGCGTGGTGGATCGATCTTCGTCAGCGCCTGTGCGCAGGTCTTGTAGGTACAAAGCAGCCGTCAGGAGCATAAAATGAGAGCTTAGCAGCTGTGGTCGCAAGACACGTAGAAAATCGTTATACAAAACGTATTGAGAGTAAAAAGGAAACCAGTATCTACTTTAATTCTGTCTGCCAACAGATCTTTATGTACTGTTTCGACTATAGACAACCATTTAGGAATGCTGACGGAACCAACTTTGGAAATTTGTACAAGAATACAGCCTTTGTGAAAAAGTATTTTTGTATCCTCGCAGCCTCGTGTATAGCTTATTTGAGCAATTTCTAAGGTGGATGGTAGATTTAAGAGCGAATTTCAGTACACGCACCAGTATAACTCAAATATATAAGCATATCTGCGTATGGAAACATCGGTGTTCATGTTCGTCTCTCAGCATCTGTCAAACAAAGCTATTCATCTAATGTAAAAGATTTGCTTAGCCATAGAAGTCCCCACTCCCGTAAATCTTTTCGGGAACTTTGCCTATCCTGACGTAAATTTTCCTTTTAATGTAAGCGTGAGTCCTTACCAGTCGAAGGCGTGGTTGTTGGGCGTCCAAGACGCTGCAGGTGTTGTGCTTGTTACAGATGCGGTCACAATAGCGAGACCGAAAATATGCTTGAAGTTCTGTAACGGCAAAAACTGCCAAGTGAAGCATTGTCACCAGCAGCAGTAATAATGGCGGCATTCTGACATGAGCAGCAGAATCCCCCGGCAACAAGACGTCCAGCAATGGAATAGGGGGAAGGTGCAGAAGACAAAGAACAAGCTGAAGTAATGCAGGGAATCGGGTGAAGTGTGCGAGCAGCACGCGCAACAGGAAGGCCCACCACTGCAGAAAAACAGAATAGGAGATCCCAGTGCAAGAATATAGATTCAATCACTGTTCTCCACTTTTCAAATAGGTCGTAGTAGGTTATAATCAGTATTTCACGAATCCGTTAAATTGCAGCAACAACCATGCAATGGACGTTCAAGCCAGATCATCGAAGTGCAAAGCAGAGTTCAGAAGAGCCCCAGATCCTGGAAGGAGAAATATAAACCTTAGTTTTAGAAAAAACCAAGCGGATATAAAATTGTGTGCAGTGATTTGGATCATAGTGTAAATCAACAGTAATTCGAACCTACCACGGAAATCCGGGCGAGGCAGAAGAGAAGCAACAACAGGACGCACGATGATAATGGTACCCTTGCGCACTTGAGAAACGACATCTCCTATCGAACTGCTTAGATTCTCATCATAAAGTGCGGTCAAGGCAAGTAGGTGTGGCAAAAGCAACACCGGTGAGATGCAGCATTCGAGCCTTCATGTAAAATGGTGTTTTGGAGGTATTTCGCAATAGGAAATTTTCTATGTAAAGGTTTTTCATGCGTAAAAAGCGGCAGGTATTCGCATTGTAAGTGTATCACAAGAAGCAATGATGCACTCTATATGCTCCTTAAGCCGTGAAAGCTGCACCACTTTTACTTTTAGAACTGTCCACGTAAGTAGGCGTGGAGAGAGGCATATGAACCCCGTTTGTTGTAAAAGAAATTATAGCTGAATACATGCTGAATGTGTAGTATCCGGCTGATGCCGGTGTGTAAATTGTTATGAAACGGTGTGCGTCGTCCCTTACGGTATAGTTCTGACTGTGAAGTGAATTGCTGCCATAACGCTCCAGTTCAAGTGTATCGGAGGGGTTGATGACTATCAGGCGTACGTCGAACTGCGAGAGCATGCCTAGACTTTGTGTCATCTCGACCAGCGCCTCAGCCGATCTTACATCTCTGCTTAATATCTGCAGCGACTTTTCGGCGCGGAGACTCCGCTCTGCTGTCTCCACCCCATCTCGACTTCCTTTATGTTCCATAATCACGGAACTTTGATGAAGTTTCCAAATCCGTTAGCCTCAGCAGACGCCACTTAGTGTACATATGAGCATTTTCTCATCGTTTCTAGATTTCGGAATCGAATGCCCCCAGCAAAAACTAGTTTTACGGCACAGATTAATCCTCATTCCTCCCTGTGCGTTCCCTCAAAAAAAATCATTTACATAGTGCGACAATACAGCAGTGTAAGGAGTAGGATCGTAGAAACATGTAGGATATTTGAGCGCGTCCGATACATCTTCACGCAAACGTTAATGTAAGCCTCCCCACGAACTCGGTCGTGCTGCAACTAGATGATCCCGCGAATATATCTTCTCTGGAACTGGCGCGGCAGAAGCTGCATACACGCAATGCTTTAAATGGAGGGCAGGATCCAGCGTGTATTTTCAGGTTGATGTGCATCTACCTAACAAGTGGTTACGACAAGTTGCATGAGTTCTATCACGTGGTCTGCACATTTGTAGGTATGAATGCACATATTTTCATAATAAGTCACGAGTTGTTCGAGAGTGCAAATCTAGTACTTTTGCAAATTAACAGCTCGCCAACAATGCAATAAAGCAGGACATGTCGCGGGCATCAACGTAGTTTTATAGGAGCCTTCTTTACAGTTTCTCAGGCATAGCGCTATGCAGCGAGCACGAATTTCTTCCTATCGCTTTCAATCGCACGACAACATCAAAGACGTTTGGATGACAATTTGGAAATGAGCAGGGCTAGTAGTCGAGAAGAGCTGTTCGGTCGGCACATGTCCTCCTTCTTCTAAATTACAACTGCTTCGTCTACTGAAGCACACTTCAATCGCACGACAACGTCAAAGACTTCTGGATGACAATCTGGAAATGAGCAGGGCTAGTAGTCGAGAAGAGCAGTTCGGTCGGCACATGTCCTCCTTCTTCTAAATTACAACTGCTTTTTTATTCATCATTTCCATTTCTCCTCTAGTTTGCCTGACGGCTCGACATGTGCATCAATGTGGAATACATAGGCTACCTACCCGAATTCTCTCTCAAGATACCTGGAATATGTTTGAATTAAGTCGAATATACAAAGTAGTTTGCTAAATGCTATTGGACAAAGCTTTACGATTTGCAAAGCAGTGCAGGTGTCTGAGGGAGTGAAAATAAGCGTCCGTTGAAACTTCTAGCTTTGTCAGTCAAGTCCAACCGAACAAGCCACTCATAAAAAGAAACTTCTCCCTGTTGAATGTGCCCCTTGTGGTGGAAACGCAACAGATCCGTCTTTATCGGTGGATTGAAAAATGTGGCAAATCTAATGCTTGGCTCTGGAACGTGCCCGTTGCTATATCGGTGGATTAAAGAATGCGCGGGCAACAGAATTTAACATTTGAGGATGGAGAATACAGGCTGTCTGAATCCGTCGAATTTCCCAGAGAGTCCGATATCAAGTTCCTGGTCGGCCTTCCGTCGCTTAACATTGAAGGATGAAGTGAGCTTGTGTTTTCAAGGCATTATGATATCAGATCTTTAGAAGATTAGCTTGAAAACGGCAACAACATACCAATATTTTCTGTCAAGTCACGCGTTCGCAAAGACTGGCATTGGAAGGAGTCTCCGTAGCAAGTAAGAAAACCGAAACACTACATTTGAAGGATAGAGACAAAAATGGCTCTGTTGTTTATGAAACTTACGAAGAGGCGAATGTCCATCGACTACAAGGCTAAATATGAAGTCCTTCATAATAACAAAGTAGAACCTGTAATATATACTGCATAAGGCACGACATTGGACAGATTAGGGCGATATTCATTATTCAGCGTCGCCCACCTGTTGGTGCTAATTAATTCAGCTTCCACGGAACGCGTGACGCTGCACAGTTTGGACAAGGAGTGGCAAACAGAGCCACACATATGAATACTGCACTAATATTCGTCAATTATTTCTGGTGAATGACGCCGCTTGAAGTAATTTTAAGTTCGCATCTGACTCGATGATCATCAAAAAGTTAATCAATCAATGAATTCTCGTCTCTCCTACGCGCACTGTTTCCTAGAACATAATTTTGAAATTGTGTTAGAATGTGAGTTCGCTTTGCCGGCTATGATCATCATATGTCTGATCTTTTCTGACCTTTTCGTGGATCCTAAGCGCACTTTTTTCAAGAGCGTGATGAAAACTTGTGATAGGATTTGAAGCTAGTTGTCGGCCCTGCTGCTCCTCACACAAGGATGAACCGAGTAGGTTTTTTGTACAAGCTGTATGTGCATTTACTTTTGCCACATGTAAGTGTTGCTCACAATAAATTGAGTGCGTCCACGTCTGCAGCATAACGAACAGCCTTCTGTCCAATCGGTGCATGCTATTACACAGATACTGGCATATTCACAGAGTTGCAGTTATATACAATGAATCAGTTGAAAATAAACGACAAGGATGCCCAGTAAGCCCGTTCTAAAAAGAAAATTCTAACAGCTATATGAGGATGTGCACTGCGGCTGTATGTAAGACCGCGGTTACCGAAAGAAGGTGATGAGAGGTCCAAATAGATACACTTTCGACTGAATTGTATATATATATAAATACTTCCTTTTAAACTTTCTTTATATTACTATTACCTTAGTTAATGATCTGGGATATATATATATATATATATCAATACGTGATCGGTAACCTAGTACTCAAAGCGATAAAACAGCGGTTTTTACTTCGTCTAAAATATGCACACATTTTACACGTGATAATCGCGGCCACGCAGGTTGCGGACAAGCCCTTTTTGCATCTATCGGCTCCGCAATGAAAAATCATGATCACATGCGCAAATGCGCAACAAGATACATATACACTGTTGGCGTTAAATCTAGCAAAGATGAACGCGACGCAAAAATTACTCATCTGTGTGCCGCGTTCGGAACCCGGAAGAGACAGCTTGATGCCGAGCGAGACAGCAGCCGCTCACGCGGTAGTCTCTGTCCGCACGAATACGCGCTGTGAGATGCTCCAGGGCTGGCTATCGCCCAGCTATGCTAGTATATAATATGTCAGATAGCGATATTCAGATGTAACTGGAGGAAATGTAATGAGTGGCAGCTCAAAATGATACAGCTAGACGAGCAGTCTGTTAAGGCGCGTACGTCAGGTAGCGATATTAGTACGTTATCAGAGGGAAAGCACTGAGTGGCAACTTATATTACTACAGCTTAACGAGCAGTACAATATGTAAAGTGAAGTGCTGTAGACATACGTCTAACAAGTGTTACTCGACAACCCTCGTCAAACGACGACTCCAGCTCTATCTTACATAGTTGATAGATTCGTAGAATCAATGCTACAATGATTTGAATGCCTTTTGTGGCGCCGGGGCTCCTTCAATCGCATCTTATTAGGCGCGAGTGCTAGAAGTTGCGTTCCACAGTTTGCAAATTCATTCTTCCTGTCTCGAGTGCAAGTTTAATCTCCCAATGCCACTATATATATGGAGACGGTATTTTCTACGTATGCTTACAAGGGTGCACGAGTCTAACGGAAAATTAGCAAATGGAACTCGCAAGGTGGAAGTTCATACTTCTTTTGTGCTGATATATTTATGTATTTTTCTAAACAAGCGGAGAAAAAGATACTAACCAAAGCATTTACGCTGTATTTTTGAAGTTTTTATATTCAATTGTCCTATTTCATATTAGTGCGCTATGTACAAAAATTTGCGGTAAAACACTACATTCACGCAGGTCTTCGTACTACCACATGTGGGACGAATTTTCTTGATCCCAAACAACTTCTTGAGCAGACCCTGCTAACGAAAACCATGAGGTGAATTTTCAACTGGGCCTGACTATGCTGCTGCACGTGTTTCGGCGGTGGGAACCCCCGTACGAATTTGAACTGTAGTAGCTGGGATGCCAGTACCAGTACCGATACGCGGAAAAAACTTGACTGTTCAGCAAAATTCTGCTGACTAGACCATTAATACTAGTGAACCTTTTTCAAGTGGCAAATTTTATGGTTTATCAAAAAAAAGAAGGGGCGGATGATGGAGAACAATAGAAAGCAAACACTCGTGCACCTTGGTGCCATATTTAATCGAAAACCAGTTCTATTTTTGTTTTCCCTTTAAGGATATATTATTGTGAAGCATGCCTGGGCAGCGGCTGCAAAGGCTCTCAAAACTCTTATTTATACAGTGTGTACGTGTGCATTAGCGTGGAAAAGTATTGACTATATCACATAAGTTTCCGCAGAATTAGCATATCGTTGGCGAACACCTGTATCTCTACCACCTTTGAGCTGACAAGCTCACATACTGTGCTATTTTTCTAAAAATGTAGAAAGCCCAGACCGATGAGTTTCCATTTTCGCAGTTCCGTTGTTGCTGATCAGACATTCTGAGGCAGTGTAGACCTCCAGACACTCTATGCTCCCTCCCATACACTTGCTCTTTAACGCTATGCAATTTATGATTTGAGTATATATATATATATATATATAAATATATTCCGGCTCATATACATGTAGCACAATCTACGCGGTGCATCAGTCAGCCGAATAGATGTGAACGGTTTCGCCGGCTGCCCGCCGCGATGCGTTTTGTGCTCCAGTCGCGCTGAAAGTCGCCGTCATACTTACTCTGGAGCAAGTGTGTACCATTGCTTTCTCCTCGTTCTTCATGAAGCAGCGTTTCAGAAACGCTGTAAAAAGTGGGTGCTTATCGAGAACATGTCGTCGCATGCAAAATCGCCTGCCCAGACCACACATATAGTCCGTTAATTGTGTTGCATGCTGTAAATCTTTTTTGCTCAACGATTCGGCAACGCGTTTTGTAAGATCTTTATCATCTCGCCGTCAGCGCATCTCTCTTCACAATATGTTTTTTAGAATCTATGCACCAATTTTTTATGTGCCTTTTAGCATAGCCTTTAGTCAAGTTTAACAAAGCTGTTGCACGCTTGTGTTGCAGTAACTCGTCCTTATCTCCTCTTCCATACGTCTTGGCTTTCTATCCATAACTTATCGTTTCTCTATAGACAGAAGAGTTCTGGGATTCTTCTGTCTATCTTTGTGCAACTCTACAAACGCAGTTGTGCTGTTTTTTTCCGATCACCGATATCGAAGCATGCAGCGCTTCGCTTGAATTTTTCTACACAAGCAGCTTTATAAAGTTATCTTGTGCAAAAATGTTGCGAACAACTGTATGCGCATCTATATCCCCCTCTTAGCGTAGCCGGTAGACCGCTTTCGAACACGTAAGTCGCTGCTAGTGAGGCACTTCTGTCCTCAGGTTTCGCTCTTTGGTCATTTGCACCTCTTCAGGTCAACTAACCAATACAGGTCTTCAGCCTTTGACGCACACAGCTGAAAGAGTCAAATAAGCAAAACACGTCCTGAGCCTTTGACGCATAGCTGAAAGACAGGAAAGGAAAAGCTCAATGATCTTTCGATGCATCCCTACTTAGGTTTGTGGCACTTTCTCGGTAATCACCTTTGGCTGCACACATGCAATGTAACCTTGGTGTGTATGTACACGTATCAATGATGTAGGGGTCTTGTACTATGACCTGATAAAAATGCAGATATTATGTATCAACTCAAGGCACTCATACAAACCAATGCGAACTTGTCTACGTAACGTAATGGTGCCTTTAGGGCATGTCTTCTGCGTTATCTTGCGCAGGATTGCATTTTCCCCAATTACTCTTAATCGTAGCAGATGAGTATACATGACAACTCATGCTTTATACACTAATATGTTGTTTTATACGTATATGCAACACCTTCTTATTGGCGACACTTCAATCGTCCCCTTTGTTGTGGAGACCGCTGAATCCAAATCTTTGTTCTGCACCTTCCTGTTAATCCTTACTGTCTCTGCGGTTTTCTGCCACTGGATCCCCAAACGAGGTTGCTTATCGGCAACCGTGGAAACAACCATTTTGTAGAAACTGGCTCATTATTATAGTCGCCCTCTGTGAGAGCAGCGGCAGGAGCATTGAAAGCGGCATGAGAAGAAGCCGTAGAGTGCTTCAACGGAGAATCATAGCAACCACGCTCGCGCGCGTCCCAGCGCCGCACTTTCTGCCGATCCATATATCTCACGTTGGTTGAATATCCCGAGAATATATTGCTGCAGTTGGCTGTATATGACTCTACTGTTCTTGTGCCAGGTGCCGGTGCGAGGGCTGGAGGAGCCGCCCATGCTGTTATCGGTACAACTGCTTTTGCTGCTGACTGAAAAATTTATCAAGTACTCGGTGAGTGCGAAGAGTGGAGACGCACTCTGTTACTCTCTAATTTTTGCTTCACTTAGGTGGCGTTTCTGTAAATATAACGCCTTTCATTGGGGAATGTAGGAGATGCGGAAAAGGAGGCACCCTTACAGCAATTGTGGACGTGACATTTCGCCCTCCTGGCACATATAGCTGCGGCTTTTGTCAGAATTTGAATCTTCCACTAATTTCGTCTCTCTGTACACCTCAGCAGGGGCTGCTCGTCTCATCGTCGATCTTGTTCCTTTACAGTGCTGCATAGAGCCGCAGCTTGAATACTTTTGTCAACTTATGGTGCTGATGTTGTAGCATTGCAGTCTGCTGCTTCTGATGCAGAAGCATCTAAATCGACTACCTCTGATGTTCAGTTGACAGCTTCTTCCATTGCTGGAAGCCGCAAAAGTGGGGTTTGCGTCTAGGGACAACAGCGGCAGTAGCAGTAAAGAGAAGACACACAGCAGCAGCAGCAGCAGAAAGGGAAACTGTAGCAGACGCAATTGGAGCAGCAATGGTGTTTCCTGCAGTCAAGCTACTGACAGTGGCACTACGGCAGCTATCGAAGCCAATGGCGTCGTACATGCAGCGGCGTGCGCAGAACAGTGATGCTTTCAAAAATATCTGTGTAGGGCTAGCTAGTAAATATCACGGTTTAGAACAGCGAATTATCGATCGTTTTTATGGCAGAAGCAGGGTCGCTCCGTTGAAAAAACTCAATGAAGCAAAGGCGATCGAACTTGGCGCTACTGTATTTGGCGAGATCTTCATTTTCAGCATTGCTGTAGGCTGCTAGCGGTTTGTAGTTACTAGCTCCTGATAGGAGAGTGATCTTCAAAATCGAAGTTTCTAGTCGAATTTAGGTAGAACGTCTACGGAGCTGCTTGACGCTTTTTTCTTCAACACTTGCGAGATATGGCGCATCTCCTTCATCGACATTTTTCCATAATTTCTTGCTCATCATGTACGTGCGAGATCGTTCAAGGATCCAAGAAGTCATACTTGTGTAAAACCTTGTGCAGGATATGTGGTCTTCTATTGATTTAAATGCCTATGCCCTGAGAGGAATTTGCGCTTGTGTGCGTGCGTGCACCTTTACTCGTCTACGCGTCGCTCATTATCTAAACGCAGTTTGCTTTCATATCCGTACATATATATATATATATATACTAATTTAGCTTTGCGAGTATGTGTATATAATTTTCTTCATGGACTGTAACTGTGTGCACACAGCGATAGGCTTGGGTTTTGAGTACGGAAGAGGCGTTTTGAAGGAAGCAGCCAAAGAGCGTGAGCTGTTGGAGCGACTCCATACCTTGGAAGTACGTCAGCATTGAGAAGTATTTCACGTATATAAAAGATTTTCTATCGGTCTACTTAGAAATATTGAGCGTACTTTGTGGTCCTTGCAGTCTCAGATGTTTGGAGTTGATTTAATCGACACATTAGGAGGTGACAGTGCACTTTGTGAAAAAGCATTTTCTAGGAAATTTACTTGCCGCATCTTCCTAATGATTTCAGGTGTATAGGTGAATAAAAAGCGGAGGTGTTTTACTTTTGATCACAGCCGTATTGTGCTTTCTTTTCCACATCTCCTCAAACCTTTGTACCCTTATATACAGCGTGTAATTCCCACATCTGTGCCAGTTCCTCTACTGAATAAGATAGCACAGATACGGAACAATATAGAGATACGAACTTCGAGACAGTCAGTCAGTGACTGATCAAGGCTGCCTCAACGACCTCTGGCTTGAACTTGTGTGAATAAGGGAGCAAAAGCGTGGAGGCAGAGTGTGATCGACTGTACTGACATGATTAGTCTCCGAAAAGTGTCTTTGTGCACCATTTCTTGTTATCAACGAATTCCAACAGCAAGCTGCACAATCTACAGCCCCTGCCGTTACCTTATTTTAGCTTTTTGTCGGACGAGTTAGTTAAATTCTGGCGAATTCTCCACATCTTGGAGACACCGAACATTGTTGGGAAAAACTTATAGAATGCTTCCTTTTTCTATCAGATTATGCAGATAAATTAGAAGCTGAAATCTTTTCAAAAGAAAAAGAGAAAAGATTTTTTGCGCTACGCATATAGAGGAGATGGAACATCTTGTCAGGGGCTTGGGGGGCTAAGTTCAGAAACTAGGTCCTTCAACTTATCGTAACAGCTACATCTATATCGCTAGGGTAGAGACATCAGCGTCTTTATATATGTATTGCTTGGTAGAGTCTTCAAGCGAAGCAATTCTCAATGTAAAGATAATGACTGATTTATGCATATATATATATATATATATGTATATATATACCTTCGTACACATGTATATATAAAGAAAGAGGGTGTCCGAGAAGTGAGAGAGGGCTGCTGAAAAATGTGTCTAAAGGTGAAGAACTCAGGAGCCTTCGTAATATACCTGCACTGAGAGTGACCAAACAGTGATAACCCGTCATTAGTGCTCTAATTGGATTCATTGAAATAAGTAGAAGCTATTTCCGCGCTTGCCCTTTTTTTTTGGGGTGCTATCACATGCTTTTTACAGGCGCAAATCATGCAGCTGCACATCGAGAACGACCGTCTCTTGCACCGCGTTTTCCCAGACGAACGGCACAGTAGAAAAACTGTAGACATCAATCTAGCGCACGAGCCAGGTACACCGATAAGTTGTACAGTCACCGTGTTTTCAATCCTGGAAGGGTATTTATCTCGGCGAAATTACTTCCGTTAGAGCACTTCCGTGCTGCACGCTGGGCTGCGATGGCTTTTCGGGGACCGGAATCATTTTTGCAGCTGTACCTGTTTTGCAGTTTCATTTCGTGAGTTTTCATCATTAATGACATTTCAAGCTGGGCTTTGGCTCCTCCTACACAAATAGTATGTTTGCTTAATATATCAACCGTACCAAAGAGCGAGGATCTTCTATTTATTGTTAGCTGGTAAGCTACCACGTAACATGAGTGTATTCCTTGCATTCAAAGATGTTTGTGAAGATGGCAGTACACATATCTTTCTTGTATCAAGCGTCAAGAGTGTGAGGTACCCTGACGTTACGTGTCACATATATTTCAGGGTGGATCTCGTGGCTCGCCCAGCCTATCACTGGGTTGTTCGCCTCTTTCCAAGACACAGACGCAAGCCGCCAAACTAATACCAGTAGCGATGATGACACGCCGGAAGTTGATTCAGCTACTATTTGTACCTCGAATCGCCCTGGACGCACCAAAGAAGCCGCACCATACTCGTCAGTACTGTGTGCGGCTTCTAACGACTCTATACCATCTACATATACAAGCGCCGCAAAATCTACAGCCCCTCCCCATTCTATAAGAGAAAATCGGAGTCCGACGTGACAGGCGGCGAAAGCCTTCACAATATTGCCTATTACAGGCATGCAATTGGTTTGCAACCATTCGTCCCGATTATCTGTCTGAAAAAAGTTGGGCTGACAACGTTTGGTTCAGTAACGTACTGCCAGCGGCTTGGTGCCGAAGCCCTCCTCTGTCTGGAAAAAAAGTACTCCTATTCTCCCAAATACTGCTATTCATAGCTTTGTGGTTCATTTATATACATATATATATATATATATATATATATATGACAATGTGGCTTCGAATACAGCTCAAGATGTAGCATACCTGTTGCCCATACAGTTTCGACTTTGTGCACGTTGATGCTGGGATTTCGGTACATATTTCACATACTGCATTGGCACGGGAAATCTCATGACCGCGATTTGCGCGGAGTTCATTAGCTCAAAAGAATTAACGTAAGGTACTTGTGGGATCCAAGTGGCGTGATGTAGCCCAAAGCGTGATATCATTCGTGCATGCCATCCTGAATCTCATTCAATTCGACTACTTCTGTCAATTTCCTACGGAATTCCTCATATTTATGCTCCAGAACTAGTGATACGAGCATATAATTCCTGTCGTGTCGCGTATTGTGGTAGCCACGTGCCGCATTGTTAAATCGATTTGCTCGGAAATTCACAAAAGCCGCTTACAACGGAGAAACCTGTTGGAGGAAAGCAAATTGAAGAAGTCGAAGGCCAAGAAGCAGCCACTAGGAAAAAATACAACCTATCCGGCGCTGAATCTGATAGGCCTGGTCTGAAATGTGATTAATCAGGTGATCTTAACTTCCTACATGCTTACGGCAGTATGAAACTGTACATTTACGTATGGAAGCCTGCTTCTCTTCGGAAAAACTACCAGCAGTAGAAGTCTGAATCCATTTACGCGTTGCTGCATTGCATCAAAATTTCATTTGTAGCTATGTAGCAGAGGGGTGCTGGTAAAACGGCGCTCAGCTGAGCATAATAGATTGACAATGTGCTTGCTGACAGTAACCCGAGTAGTCTCAGTTCATGAAGGTGTGCCACCTGTCACTGCACTTACATGCACATGAGACGATTTGACACAATAGTTTATATCGTGCCTTGTCCATCGCTGAGTCAGTAAAGAAGGAATTTCAAGGTATAGTGAACTTGCTTGAGGGCATCTGATAGGTATAGAATGAGGGCAGTGCGCTCACGGGTGGTCCGCAGCGACTGATGCGACCCGCTGTATTGTGAAATTGAATTGCCAGGCATTCATATCAAAAATTTACGGGGTACCCTTGATCTTTCAACAACTTGAAACTCTACATGATCTCTGCTGTGCATCCAACCTGGTAGCGAACGAGAATGGCCTTTTGAATATTTTGCAACGTAGATTCCCCACCGACTTTCATTAATGCCATCAAGCTAGATAGATAATTCCATTAAACCCCATCAAGAAAACTAAGATGTGGAAAATGATCTTTTGCGGGAAATAGAAAGCAGGGTGATCATTTGATATGCATGAAAAAGTATAAGGGCTTCTTGATAACTCATTCTTGCAAAATCTTCCCGGTGATATTCTAAATGTTGTATTCGCCGTATCGACGCGGTGCATTGTGTCAGTGAGTGAAGTTCCTACATGATTAATTGAACATGCTTTCACCTCACCGTCAATCGCTACGTGTATACATATCAAATATATAACTTATGTGAATGTAGGAGTATCATATACATATATATGTATATAGGAATTTTTGTTAGAATATACTGCATACCAGTGGCGGGGCAAATCAAAATGGAACCCACCGGTATTTTCTCATTTAGAGAAAATGGAAGATTTAACACAATGAGAGTCAACTTGCAGCTGTACGTACGTTCTCAAAAATCTTATTCGTTATCCTCTCATCAAAATCTTTGGAAATGTCAGACGATGATGATAAGCTAAAGCACCAGAATCATTGTTAATTTTATGGAAGACAGGTGTATTAACGTTTATCAGAAGTTCACGATCGAATAAAGTGTCTGGCCATACGGAAGCGCCGCAGTAAAAGCCGTGATATCGAGTTTATGCTGAGAATGTCAATTCACACGCCATCTCCTGGTTTTGA
>NW_028292921.1:0-23941 GCF_964252035.2 Podarcis erhardii | reverse complement strand
CGTGTAGAAATCTTGCAAAACTGAATTATTCGGACATTTCGCTGGAGTTGCTCCGCACTTTTTATTCGGTGATGTGCTGCAGTGCACTCACTCGGAGGTTGACGTATTGTATACGCGGTGTATTGTAATGTAACACAGGTCCGGCCATGTTTTGATGTCTGACAGACTCACTGAACATGGTCAGTTCTTCAATTTGAAATGAAACATATCGCGTCAGGATTGCGTGATTTGTGTTATCACGTCGTTGTCGTACGTGATATGGTGGACCCAATACTAGGGAGTATGTTACCAAAAAAGATACGTAATGCTGCTTGAAAATTGGCGTTCTATGCTATTTGTTTCAGGGAACAGAAGCCGTTTACAATTTCTGAAAGGCTGACCAGCACCTGTTCTTCTCACATTGATCTTGACAGCCCGTAAGCCTTTGGAAAACAGAATAGCTGCTTTGATTACGCGAAATATAATTGAGCTGTTTTGAGTAGGCGCAAGTGTCGTGTAGAAATCTTGCAAAACTGAATTATTCGGACATTTCGCTGGAGTTGCTCCGCACTTTTTATTCGGTGATGTGCTGCAGTGCACTCACTCGGAGGTTGACGTATTGTATACGCGGTGTATTGTGACGTAACACAGGTCCAGCCATGTTTTGATGTCTGACAGGGCTCACTGAACATGGTCAGTTCTTCAATTTGAAATGAAACATATCGCGTCAGGATTGCGTGATTTGTGTTATCACGTAGTTGTCGTATGTGATATGGTGGACCAAATACTAGGGAGTATGTTACCAAAGAGATACGTAATGCTGCTTGAAAATTGGAGTTCTAATGCTATTTTGTTTCAGGGAACAGAAGCCGTTTACAGTTTCTGAAAGGCTGACCGACACCTGTTCTTCTCACATTGATCTTGACAGCAGCCCGTAAGCCTCTGGAAAACAGATAGCTGCTTTGATTACGCGAAATATAATTGAGCTGTTTTGAGTAGGCGCACGTGTCGTGTAGAAATCTGGCAAAACTGAGTTATTCGGACATTTCGGCTGGAGTCGCACCGCACTTTTTTATTCGGTGATGTGCTGCAGTGCACTCACGCGGAGGTTGATCGTATTGTATACGCGGTGTATTGTGATGTAACACAGGTCCAGCCATGTTTTGATGTCTGACAACTCACCTGAACATGGTCAGTTTTTCATTTTGAAATGAAAACATATCGCGTCAGGATTGCGTGATTTTGTGTTATCACGAGGTTGTCGAATGTGGTATAGTGACCAAATACTAGGGAGTACGTTAGCAAAAGAGATATGTACTTCTGCTTGAAAATTGAAGTTTTATGCTATTTGGATCGGGGAACACCAAGCCGTCTACAATTTCTAAAAGGCTGACGCACACCTGTTTTTCTCACTCTGGTCTTGACAGCCGCGGGTAAGCCTCTGGAAAACAGGTAGCTGCATTGTTTGCGCAAGATGTAATTGAGCTGTTCTGAGTAGGCGCTCGTTTCATGTGTTGAATTTTTTGGAAACTGTTATTCGGATATCTCGCGTGAAGTGCATCGCACTTTTGTTTGGGTGATGTGCTGTAGTGCATTCAGTCGAAGGTTTGACGTATCGTATACGCGGTGTAATGTGATGTAGCGCAGGTTGAGCCATGTTTTGATGTCTGACTGAGGGAAGTGCACTTGGCTTGCCAGACTCACTGAACATGGTCCGTTCTTTATTGAAATGAACATACTGCATCGAGATGGCGTGATTTGTGTTATAACGTTGTTGTCGAATGTGATATGGTTGTCTAAATACTAGGGAGTATGTTAGCAAAGGAGATACGTACTGCTGCTTGAAAATTGGAGTTTATGCTTTTTGGTTCGGGGAGCACAAGCCGTCTACAATCTTTGAAAGGCTGACGCACCCTGTCCTTCTCACACTGGTCTTGACAGCCGTTTGTAAGCCTCTGGAAAACGGGTTAGCTGCATTGATTACGCCAGATGTAATTGAGCTGTTCTGAGTAGACGATAGTGTCATGTGTTGAATTTTAGCGAACTGGGTTATTCGAACGTTTTGCTGGAATTGCACCGCACTTATATCTGGGTGATGTGCTGCAGTGCACTCATTCGGAGGTTGACGTGTTGCTATGCAAGTGATAGGAAAGCTTCCTTTTGGTAGTTCGAAGCACGGAAAATGATGCAGGTTTTCTGTAATGATAAAAAATATAGAAGGCTAATACTTTCGTTGAACCTAGAAGGTCATATGCAGATTTGAACACGCTTTCTAGGTCTCAATCTGTATTTTTTGCATCTGGATTACAGTCGGTTATTAAGGCTGAACGTTTGCGAGATCTGACTGTGTGAATTGACACATGTGGTTGTATCAGGTGGATGCAGATGAACCGGGTTTTTCGTTCAGTTTTTTTGGTCTGGCTACGTTTCTGTCTATGTGCACATGGCGTGAAAATAACAGACACAAACCTATAAACGCGTGTGTCTGTTTGAATATTGCTCGATGCAAAATTGCAAACGGGTGCTTTTGTCAGATATTCTATACGTATGAAAAGATGCAGTTTTTCACGGCGGCGACCGCGATATGATGTAAAAGACCGAGTGATAACGTACAAACAATGTGAGCGCTACCACGCATTCAAGTTGTAAAATAATTGAAATGATTTTTGTGGATTCTGTGGCTCATGTGAGAAGAGTCGCAGTTTTTATTTTCAGCTTCTGACACTTGGTTTTATTAGAAGCAGTTAGCGTGATTAGGGTACTCTCTGCAGTTTGCATTTACGAAGCACACAGTCAAACAATTATATATGCTAGCATATCGCGAAAAGAATTTCGAGTGGCTCTGTGTGCCAGGTGTAAGAGATAGAGAAAGATGAATATTGTTTCGATCATAACGGCATACACTTTTTTCGCATCGAGTGCGTGCGCCCACATGCACGTTTTTCGAATTTGTGAAGGGACGTGCGCCATAAATGCGGATTTGATTTTAACAGGCTGTTGTAAGCTTTGCTTTGTAAAGCTGCATCATGTCGGATATTTCAGCGAATCTGCATTGAGTTATATATATCATTGATGCTGGCCGGTTCTCACTTAATGCTGGTGCTGCTAGCAAATATTTGACTATTTCAGATTGATCACTTCAATGTTCTTGGCATACATTACCAGTATTTTAGAATTCCTGCTGCAGTCTAATGGGGTTTTAGTTGAAGTCAGGGTGAGGCAATTATACGTGTAGCTGATTGTCTACTAGCCGACAGACGTCCTGTTTTTCTAAAGATGTAATGAACAAATCTGATTGAGAACGAGAATGATCGCAACATTGACGGGTTGACTTTGCATAGAAAATATGGTGTAGGACTACATGATGAATATGAATGGTCTATCTGTTTTGGAGCATCATCGAGACTTTCTGTAGTGCCTTGTTGCATGAATTGTATATAGAAGCGATTAAGAGTGCATATAATACATATCTATATATACATATATATCATACATACAGATAGACAAACATTCACATTATACATATGTTATATATTTGCTTGTAGGAAAAGGTGAAATGTAGAGCTGAAATAAATTTTAGTTCATTTAGAGACAGAGAGTCAAGTTTCTGAGTGTTGTGAGGTTATTCGACATTCGGGGGTTGACAAGGGGACCGACGCTGACACAAAAATGATTGACACTGCGTGAAAATTTTAAAGCAACGCTAGTGTAGGTAGAAGTGTGTTTGCCATGCACAGCTTGTGGATTGATTGCAGTCGTACTGAGTCTTGCCATATAAACTCGAGACTGGATTCTCCAACTTGAAAAACATGAAACGCGTGCGATGAAAGCTGACACAGGCAGAGCACAAATATTGCGGTGCGTGTACATTAGTCTCGCTACGGTAGGGGCGTTTCTATCTTGTTATATGTGCTGGAGTACAGTTGATTGGAAAGCAATTGGGAATTGAGACGAATCAAAGCAGTTCATTAGAAACACAAAAGATCATCTTTTTGTTGGACGTGTGCGGTATTCGACACACATGTGCTTGAGAAACGGTTATCGAGACACAACTTTGCTATAGTGCGTATTTTGCATGGGAAACTGTGTGTGTGCTGATTTTGCTGTGTTGTGAGAGAATCGCTTTCTGGATGGGTAAAGCATTCGGAAAAGGGTGAAGACGTTTGAGACTGCAGTTATAGCTGACGTCCGTAATAGTGGTGAATACTGGGTCTGTGTGGTATGTTTCATGGTTCCTGGTACCAGGACTGTTGGAAGCGCCAGTCATTGGTGCTAATGTGACTGAGGGCGTACTGGCTTGGGGTAGAACAACTTTGGATGTGACTGTATGAAACAGGTGGAAAGGGCCAACATTTCGGTTCATTTCATGAGTAGGGATCCGTCAAATTAGGATGCTGCAGGTCAGTAAAACAGAGATTGGAATCGCTGTGTTCTCTTTGAGTTTACTTTAAAAGTCTCTGTTTGTATGTGTATTTGATTCATTGTCTGCCTGGGGAGACCACAAAGCGTTTTTCAAATCCACACTTGCTTGAATGACGGTTCGACGCGGGCGATGGCGTGATTCGCGCGTTGTCTTTGTGATGCCATTCTGGATGCTTCGCAGCCAGCAATGATTATGCAATATGTGTTTGAGTCAGATAAAACACCTACGTAGATTACATTATGAGATGTGCATCAAACTGCGGACCTGTTCAAACTTGTGTGCTTGCAGTGTAAACGTCGAAGCATCTGTGCACACAGGGCTTCTGTTTTATATTGTTTGCGTCTAATAACGGCAGGGAGATGCGACGTTTCACGCTTAGTTCACAGCACCATGTGTTTAAGGATCTGAGAAGTGACTGTGGTATACGGGTTCGGCTCATTGATTTAGCAGGCAAGCAATGGGCTAAATCAGAAGAAAGCAACTGGAAATCAGTTGTGGTCTGCAGGGCAGTGCAGGTCAAAGCTGGTGTGCCTGACATTTAAAAGCAGGCCATCGAATACGTGTCTGGATTCAGGTCTGTTTGAAAAAATTTGAATCGTAGAGTGCTTGACAAGACGCTTGTATTTTCTGTCTTTAATTATAAGCTGCCATGTTTATCTGTCAGTATACTACGCAACGTGGGTATGTTTGTTTTTGATTTTCTTTTTTGTGGGTGTGCTGAAAAATGTATACGCGGTGTATTGTGATGTAACACAGGTTGAGCCATGTTTTGATGTCTGACTGAGACTAGTGTACTTGGCTTGACAGACTCACTGATCATGGTCAGTTCTTTATTTGGAAATGAAACACAGCTCGTCAGGAGAGCGTGATTTGTGTTATCACGTGGTTGTCGAATGTGATATGGTTGACCAAATACTAGGGAGTATGTTACCAAAAGAGATACGTAATGCTGCTAGAAAATTGGAGTTTTATGTTTTTTGTTTCGGGGAACACAAACCGTCTACAATTTCTGAAAGGCTGAGGCACACCTGTTTTTCTCACACTGGTCTTGATAGGCGCTTGTAAGTCTCTAGAATACAGTTTGTTGCAATGTTTACGCGAGATGTATTAGAGCTGGTCAGAGTAGGTACTGGTGTGGTGTGTTGAATTTTTGCGAAACTGAGTTCTTTGATCATTTCGCTGGATTTGCACCGCACTTTTGTTTGGGTGATGTGCTGCACCGCACTCATTCGGAGGTGGACGTGTTGCTATGCAACTGATACAAAAGCATACATTCGGTCGTTTGAAGCACGGAAAATGCTAATCGTATACTTTATACTGCTGATTGCAGCTGTGCTGTAGAGCTTTGAATTGTGTCATGCATGCGAGTAAAATGATTATGTTTTTTGCAGGCTAATATTTCTATGTAATGATACGAATATAGGAGCTGATACATTAGTTGAACTAGAAGGTCATAAGCAGAGTTGGACACGCTTTCTAGGTCTCAATCTGTATTTTTTGCATCTGGATTACAGTCGTTTATTAGTGCTGAACGTTTGCGAGATCTGGTTGTGTGAATTGACGCTTGAGGTTGTATCAGATGAATGCAGATGAACCGAGTTTTTTATTCAGTTTTTCTGGTCTGGCTACGTTTCTGTCTCTGTGCACATGTATGCGTGAAAATAACAGACACAAGTCTATCAACGCGTGTGTGGGTTTGAATATTGCTCGATGCAAATTTGCAGACGGGTGCTCTTATTGAATAGCGTATACGTATAGAACGATGCAGTGTTTCACGGCAGCGACGCAATATGATGTAAAAGACCGAGTGATAACGTACAAACAACGTGTGCGCTACCACGCATTCAAGTTGTGAAATAAGTTGAGATGTTTCTAGTGGATCTATGGCTCATGTGAGAAGAGTCGCAGTTTCTATTTTCAGCTTCTGACATTTGGTGTTTTTAGAATCAATCAGCGTGATTAGGGTACTCTCTGCAGTTTGCATTTACGAAGCCACACAGTCAAACAATTATATATGCTAGCATATCGCGAAAATAATTTCGAGTGGCTCTGTGTGCCAGGGTGTAAGGAGATAGAGAAAGATGAATATTGTTTCGATCATAACGGGTATTGGCGTTTCTCGAATCGAGTGCAAGCGCCACATGCTCGTTTTTCCAGTTTGTGAAAGGACGTGCGCCATAATCGCGGACTCAATTCTACCAGGATGATGTAAGCTGTGCTTTGTGAAGCTGCATCGAGTCAATTTTTTTGGTGAATCTGCATCGAGTTATACATTTCAATGGTTCCGGCTGATTGTCAATAATGCAGGTGCCGCTAGTTGATTTTCAAATTAATTAATTATGTGTTCCTGGTGTAACCTAAGCAGTAGTCTTAGATTTCTGCAGCAGTCTAATGGGGTTTTAGTTGAAGTCACGGTAAGGGAATATACATGTAGCTGATTGCCTAATAGAGGAAAGAGGGCTTGTTTTTCTGACGTTGTAATGAAACCATCTGATTCAGAACGCTAATGAACGCAACATTCAAGTGTTGATTTGGCATAGAAATATGGTGTAGGACTACATGATGAATATGATTTGTTTGTTTGTTTTGGAGCTTGGCCGAGTCTGTAGTGTTCTGTCGCATGGTTCGTATACAGAAGCGACCACGGGTACAAATATATAGGAAAAATATATATACATATATATATATATATATATATATATATATATATATACATACATACATACATACATACATACATACATAAATACATAAAAATATGTATTAGTACTTGGTTATAGGCAAGGGTCAAGTGTAGGTCTAAAAAATATTTTTGTTCAGTAGAAGACAGAGAGACAATTTGCTGAGATTTGTAAGGATATTCGACATCCGACGTTGACAAGGGGACCGCCGCTGACACTGAAAAGCTTGACACTGCGTGAGAATTCCAAAGCACGCTAGTGTAGGCAGACATTTGTTTGCCATGCAGAGATTTGTCTTGATTGCTGTCGTATATGTTTCCATGATTGGTTGATTTAAACTCGAGTCTGGTACCTCCAACTAGGAGATCATGAAGCGCGCGCGACAACATTTTACACAGGTAGAGCACAAGGTATTGCAATACGTTTACATCAGTGCAGCTACGTTAAAGGCGTTTTTATATTGTTGTATGTGCTGGTGTACAGTTGGTTGGCACGGAGATTGTGAATTGAGACGAGCTGGCGCCATGCATTAGAGAGGCAAGAGAATCCAACTGTTTGGTGTGCATGTGCGGTATTTGACACATATGTGCTTGAGAAGCGGTTATCGAATGAATCGACTTTGCTATAAATATATATATATATAGATGTATATATAAAAGTGAGTGTAATTCGCATGGCAAGTTGTGAATGTGCCTATTCTGTTGTGTTGTGAGAGACTTGCTCACTAGTTGGGTGGTGCCTTTGCTATCGTCCGTTAAAGTGGCGAGTATCGTGTGCGTGTGGAGGGTTTTATGGTGCTTGGCATTAAAATAGTCGGAATCGTCAGTCATTGACGTGCAAATGTGATTGAGAGCGTACTGGCTAGAGTTAGAACAATCTAGTGTGTGACTGTATGAAACAGTCAGAGAGAAGCAGCATTTTGCAAAATTTTTTGAGCACAAGCCCATCAGATTGCTGCAGGTCAGTAAAAGCAGAGATTGGATTGTTGAGTACTCCTTGAGTCTATAATATTGAGAAAAGAAAGCTGCATTTTTTTTCTGTGAATGTATTGTTTGCAACTGCTTGCTCTCATATTCTACCATGAGCTAGGATTCTGAATTACGTTTCTGACACATTAGGATTTTTGCTGAGAGACGTAGTGGGTTATGTGTTGAGCATGTGTAGAGCAGCGTTTTAGACAAGCAAGGACAGGAAGTAAAAGAAAAAAAATACCCCATAGGTCTCAGTTTGTACGTGTATGCGGTTCACTGTATGCTTGGACTGAACACAAAGCGACTGTCATATCTACACATGGTCTAATGAAGGTTCGCCGCGAGTGATGGCGTGACTGTCGCGAGGTGGTTGTGATGTCATTTTGGAGGCGTACCATCAGGAAACGACTATGCAGAATGTGTTTGATTCTAATTAGATACGTATTTATATTACGCTGAGCGGTCTGCAATGAAAAACAGAAGCGTGCTTACTTCTGTGAACACCTGTAAAATTCAGAATGTTTGTGCATTTAAAGCTTCCATTATGAGGGATGAGGTTTCCTGTGTGTTAAGTAGATGCGCTATTACGTCCGAGTATTACACACTGGCTTTTTTTGCGTCTAGGAACAGTGGGTGATGCGCTGGTTCGCGCTTTGGTCGTGGCATGTGTTTGCGTTCTTAATTAGTGTATATGAGACACCTGTACGGCACATTGGTTCAGCAGGCAAGCAATGAAGTCCAACAGAAGAAAACAACTAGCTCTCATTTTGGTTTGTAGAGCAGTCTCAGATTTTGTTAGTGTTTTTGCCGTCTAGGAGCGGCGACCGAATGCGTTTCTAATGCTAGGTTTGAGGAAATGTTGGAGCGCAGTGTGCTTGACACGGCTCATAAGCCTTTTGTTTGTTACTAGAGACTGCCCTGTCTTTCTGTTGGGCTACCAGGCAGCATGCGTATGTGCGTTCGAGTCATGAGAAGCTCATCAGCGGGTTTAATGTGATGTAACACAGGTTGAGAAAGTCTTTGTTGTTTAATTGCGAGAATTGTATTTCTGCTAATAGAATCACTAAACAAGTTCAGCGACTTTTTCATTTATAAACGCTTAAACCGTCGGAATAGCATATCTTTTGTGATCTTGTGCTGGTCTGATGAGCTTATGTGTGTTGGAACGAATTATTAGGGAGTACGTTAGCAGAAGAGAAACGTGTAGCTATTTGGAAATGGAAACGTTTGGTTTTATTTTCCAAATAGCTCTCGAGGAACACAAGCAGTTTACAAGTTCTGAAATATTGACTCGCATTTGTCATCCTCAAAATGAAATTGACAGTGGCCTGTAAGGTTCTGGAAAGCTGATGGTTGTTTTGTTCACGGAAGCTGCACTTGAGCTGTTATGAGAAGGCCCAGATATAGTGTTTTGAATTGTTGCGAATGCTGATGATTTGAGAGAGATTTCTTTGCGGATGCATCACGATTTTTCGATGTGCTTCAATGCGTTCCGTTAAAGGTTAAAAGTGATAGGTTAGATTTTCCTTGGTCCTGCGCGCTAAATGCTGCAGCTTATCTGTGGTGATTTAGGTGTAGGATCTCATACATTTGTCGAACCAGAAGATCATGAGCAGAGGTGGACGTGCGTTCTAGGTCTCATGCGGTAGTGTTTGCATATGGAAGACACTCACTTATCAGGGCTGGATTATCGCGCGGTTGGAGTATGTGAACAGACGCGTGATGTTGTGTCGAACTAATTTAGATGGGCAGATGTAAATGGTTTTCTCACCCACTTATTCTTGGTTTGGCTACTTTCCTGTCCATGTGCACATATCTGAGTAAAAACAATAGGTATAAGCCTGTGAACGCGTGGTGTTTGAATTTGATTTTATGAAGAATTGCAGACGGTGCTCTTGTTGAAATTCTATACGTATGGAAAGATGCAGTTTTTCACGACGGCGACGCGCTATGATGTAAAAACCAGTTCATAACGTACAAATAGCGTGTGCGCTAGAACGCATTCAAGTTGTGAAATAGGTTGAATTGATTCTTGTGGGTCTGTGGCTCATGCGAAAAGGGTCGCAGTTTCTTTTTTCAGCTTCTATCACTTGGTTATATTAGAAGCAGTCAGCGTGATTAGGGTACTCTCTGCAGTTTGCATTTACGAAGCCACACAGTCAAACAATTATATATGCTAACATATCGCGAAAATAATTTCGAGTTGCTCTGTGTGCCAGGGTGTAAGGAGATAGAGAAAGATGAATATTGTTTCGATCATAACGGGTATAGACGTTTCTCGCATCGAGTGAGAGCGCCACATGCACGTTTTTCGAATTTGTGAAAGGACGTGCGCCATAATTGCGGACTTGATTCTACCAGGATCCTGTAAGCTGTGCTTTGTAAAGCTGCATCATGTCGAATATTTCAACGAATCTGCATTGAGGTACATATATCATGATTTTGGCCGGTTACCACTAATGCAGGTGCCGCTAGCAAAAGTTTAATTTTTCAAATTGATCATTTTATTGTTTTTGGAGTATCATTAGCAGTAGATTTAGATTCCTGCATTAGTCTAATGGGGTTTTAGTTAAAGTTAGAGTACGAAAATATACGTGTAGCTGCTTGTCTAGTAGGCAACAGACGTATTGTTTTTCTGACGTTGTAATGAACAGATCTGATTGAAAAGGCTCATGATGGCAACCTTGAAGGGTTGCTTCTTCATAGAAATATGGTGTAGGGCTACATGATGAATATGATTTGTTTGCTTGCACTGAAGCTTCGTCTAGTCTGTTTGTAGTGCCCTGTTGCATGATGCGTATAAAGAAGCAATTACAGCTACACATATATATGTATATATACACATATACGCATACATAACAATATGTAATTGTACAAAATTTTAGGCAAAGGTCGAGTGTAGATCTAAAAAAAAAAACTAATTCAGTGGGAGACAGAGAGACAATTTGCTAAGTGCTGTGAGGTTATTCGACATACGGCGTTGACAACGGGACCAATGTTGACACAGAAATGTTTGACACTGCGTGAAGATATTCTAAAGCATGCTAGTGTAGGCCGAAATTCGCTTGCCATGCACAGCTGTGTCTCAACTGCTGTCGTATTTGTTATCATGACTGGTTGATGTAAACTCGAGTCTGAAATTACCTCCAGCTGGAGGAACATGAAACGCGCTCGACAACGTTTTTCACAGGTAGAGCACAAGATATTGCAGTGTGTGTACATTAGTCGCGCTAAGGCAGCGGCGATTCTATCTTGTTAGATGCGTTGGAGTACAGTTGATTGGAAAGATGTTGGGAAGAAAGACGATTAAAAGCTGCTTATTGGAAAGGCATGAAATTTATTGTTTGTTGGACGTGTGCGCTATTTGACACACATGTGCTCGAGGAGCGGTTATCGAGAAACAGCTTTGCTATAGTGCGTATTTCGCATGGTAAATTGTGTATGTGCTTAGTGTACTGTGTTGTGAGAGATTTGCTTTCTGTATGGGTGGTGCCTTCGAAAAGTGGTGAAGATGTTTGGGAGTTCAGTAATAGCTGAGGTCCGTAAAAGTGGTGAGTACCGGCTGTGTGTGGTATGCTTCTTTTTTCCTGGTACCAGGACTGTTGGAAGCGCCAGTCGTTGGTGCTGATGTGACTGAAGGTCTACTGGCTTGGGATAGAGCAATTGTGGATGTGACTGTATGAAACAGGTCGAAAATTTAACATTTCGCAACATTTCATGAGTAGGAATGCGTCAAATTCGGATGGTGCAGGTCATTAAAAGCAGAGATTGGCATCGCTTTGTTTTTTTTTGAGTTTATCTTAATAGAGAAAAAGGACATGCTCTTTCGTTTAAGGTGCATGTAGGGTACGCAATTGTTCGCTCTCTTATTCTAGCATCGGCTAGTATTGTGAACTTGCTTTTCTGATGAATTAGAAGTTTTGCTGGGGATGTGGTGGTTTATGTACTGACTGTGTGTGGAGTTTCGATGTAGGCAATCAAGGAAAAGAGGTAAAAGAAGCCTAATACTACAAAGTGTCTCACCATGTATGTGTGTTTGATTATTGTCTGCTTGGCCTGACTGCAAAGCTTTTCCAAATTCACACATGCTTGAATGACGGTTCGACGCGGGCGATGGCGTGATTGCCGCGTGGAGTTTGTGATGCCATTCTGGATGCTTAGCATTCAACAGTGACTATGCAATATGTGCTTGAGTCAGATAAAACAAATACTTACAATACATTAAGAGATTTGCATTAAACTGCAGATCTGTTGACAGTTGTGTGCTTAATGTGTAACTCCGAAGCGTATGTGCACACAGGGCTTCTGTGTATAAGGGAAGAGCTTTTTTTTGTGTTACATTTTTTGCGTCTAGGAACGGCAAAGAGATGCGACGATTCACGCTTAGCTCACAGCACCATGTGTTTGCGGTTTTGATTAGTGTATGTGGTATACCGATTCGGCACATTGATTTAGCAGGCAAGCAATGAGCTACACCAGAAGAAAGCAACTGGCTATCAATTGTGGTCTGCAGGGCAGTGCAGGTCAAAGCTGGTGTGCCTGACATTTGAGAGCAGGCCCTCGAATACGTTTTGGACGCAGGTCTGTTTGAGCAGGACATGAATCGCAGAGAGCTTGACGGGACGCTTGTATTTTCTGTCTTTAATTAGAAGTTGCCATGTTTATCTGTCAGGTTACTATGCAGATTGCGTATGTGTGTTTTTGCTTTTTTTTTTGTGGGTGTGCTGGAAAATATATACGCGGTGTAATGCGATATGACGCAGGTTGAGCCATGTTTTGATGTCTGACTGAGGCTGGTGTACTTGACCTGACAGACTCACTGAACATGGTCAGCTCTTTATTTTGAAATGAAACATAGCGCGTCAGGATTGCGTGACTTGTGTTATCACGTGGTTGTCAATTTGGTATGGTGGACCAAATACTAGGGATTACGTTAGCAGGAGACATACGTAGTGCTGTTTAACAAATTGGAGTTTCATGCTATTTGTTTCTGGGAACACAGGCCGTTTACAATTTCTGAAAGGCTGACCCACACCTGTCCTTCTCACATGGGTCTTGACAGCCGCGTGTAAGCCTCTGAAAAACAGGTAGCTGCATTGATTACGCGAGAGCTAATTGAGCTGTTCTGAGTAGGCGCAAGTGCCATGTGCTGAGATACTGAGTCCTTCGAACACTTCGCTGGAACTGCACCGCACTTTTGGTCGGGTGAATTGCTGCAATGCACTCATTCGGAGGTGGGCGTATTGTATACGCAGTGTAATGTGTTGTATCACAGGCTGAGCCATCTTTGATTTCTGACTGAGCTTAGTGTATTTGAATTGACAGATTCACCGAACATGGTCAGTTCATTATTTTGAAATGCAACACAGTGCATCATGATTGCGTGATTCGTGTTATCACGTGGTTGTTGAATGGGATAATGTGGACCAAATACTAGGGAGTACGCTAGCAGAAGAGATACGTATTGCTGCTTGATAATTGGAGTTTTGTGCCATTTGTTTCGGGTAACACGAGCCGTCTACAACTTCTGAAAGGCTGACCGACACCTGTTTTTCTCACATTGTTTTTGACAGCCGCCTGTAAGCCTCTGGAATACAGGTAGCTGAATTGATTACGCGAGATGTGATTGAGCTTTTCTGAGTAGGCGCAGGTGTAGTGTGTAGATTTTTTGCGAAACGGAGTTACTCGAACATTTCGCTGGAACTGCACCGCACTTTTGTTTGGATGATGTGCTGCAGTGCACTCATTCGAAGGTGAAAAGTATTGTATACGCGGTGTATTGTGATGTACTGCAGGTTGATCCATGTTTTGATTTCTGACTGAGGCTAGTGTACTTGGCTTGACAGAGTCACTGAACATGGTCAGTTCGTTATTTAGAAATGAATCAGACTGCATCAGGATTGCGTGATTTGTGTTATCACGTAGTTGTCGAATGTGATATGGTGGACCGAAAAATAGGGAGTACGTTAGCAGACACGATCGGTACTGCTGCTTGATAATTGGAGTTTTATGCTACTTTGTTCGGGGAACACAAGCCGTCTACAGTTTCTGAAAGGCTAACCCACACCTGTTTTTCGCACACTGTTCTTGACAGCCGCCTGTAAGCCTCTGCAAAACAGGTAGCTGCGTTGTTTACTCGAGATGTAATTGAGCTGTTGTGAGTAGGCGCAAGTGTCATGTGCTGAATTCCTGAGGTACTGTGTTATTCGAACACTTCGCTGGAACCGCACCGCATTTTTGTTTGGGTGATGTGCTGCAGTGCACTCATTCGGAGGTGGACGTATTGTATACGCGGTGTATTGTGATGTACCGCAGGTTGAGCCATGTTTTGATGTCTGACTGAAATTAGTGTGTTTGATTTGACAGACTCACTGGACATGGTCATTTCATTAGGTTGAAATGAGACATTCCGCTTCAGGACTGCGTGATTTGTGTTACCACGTGGTTGTCGAATGTGATATGGTGGACCAAATATTAGGGAGTACGTTAGCAGAAGAGATATGTACTGCTGCTTGAAATTTGGCGTTTTCTGCTATTTGTATCGAGAAACACAAGCCGTCTACAGTTTCTGAAAAGCTAACCCACATCTGTCCGTCTCACACTGGTTTCGACAGCCGCTTGTAAGCCTTTGGAAAACAGGTAGCTGAATTGATTACGCGAGATGTGATTGAGCTTTTCTGAGTAGGCGCAGGTGTAGTGTGTAGATTTTTTGCGAAACTGAGTTATTCGAACATTTCGCTGGAACTGCACCGCACTTTTGTTTGGGTGATGTGCTGCAGTGCACTCATTCGGAGGTGGACGTATTGTATACGCGGTGTATTGTGATGTACCGCAGGTTGAGCCATGTTTTGATGTCTGACTGAAATTAGTGTGTTTGATTTGACAGACTCACTGGACATGGTCATTTCATTATGTTGAAATGAAACATTCCGCTTCAGGACTGCGTGATTTGTGTTACCACGTGGTTGTCGAATGTGATATGTTGGACTAATTACTAGGGAGTACGTTAGCAAACGAGATACGTACTTTTTAAACATTGGGGTTTTACGCTATTTGTTTCGGGGAACACAAGCCGTCTACAGTTTCTGAAAAGCTGACGCACACCTGTTTTTCTCACACTGCTCTTGACAGCTGCCTGTAAGCCTCTGGAAAACAGGTAGCTGAGGTGATTACGCGAGATGTGATTGAGCTTTTCTGAGTAGGCGCAGGTGTAGTGTGTAGATTTTTTGCGAAACTGAGTTACTCGAACATCTCGCTGGAACTGCACCGCACATTTGTTTGGGTGATGTGCTGCAGTGCACTCATTTGGAGGTGGACGTATTGTATACGCGGTGTATTGTGATGTACCGCAGGTTGAGCCATGTTTTGATGTCTGACTGAAATTAGTGTGTTTGATTTGACAGACTCACTGGACATGGTCATTTCATTATGTTGAAATGAAACATTCCGCTTCAGGACTGCGTGATTTGTGTTACCACGTGGTTGTCGAATGTGATATGTTGGACTAATTACTAGGGAGTACGTTAGCAAACGAGATACGTACTTTTTAAACATTGGGGTTTTACGCTATTTGTTTCGGGGAACACAAGCCGTCTACAGTTTCTGAAAAGCTGACGCACACCTGTTTTTCTCACACTGCTCTTGACAGCTGCCTGTAAGCCTCTGGAAAACAGGTAGCTGAGGGAGCTGGGAAGAGTGTGATTGAGCTTTTCTGAGTAGGCGCAGGTGTAGTGTGTAGATTTTTTGCGAAACTGAGTTACTCGAACATCTCGCTGAAATTGCACCGCATTTTTGTTTGGGTGATGTGCTGCACCGCACTCTTTTGGAGGTGGACGTATTGTATACGCGGTGTATTGTGGTGTAACACAGGTTCAGCCATGTTTTGATGTCTGACTGAGGGTAGTGTACTTGACATGACAGACGTAGCATGGTCAGTTCTTTATTGTGATTTAAAACATACCGCGTCAAGACTGCGTGATTTGTGTTATCACGTAGTTGTCGAATGTGATAATGTGGACCAAACACTAGGGAGTATGTTAACAGACGAGATACGTACTACTGCTTGAGAATTGGAGTTTTGTGCTATTTGTATCGAAGAACACAAGCCGTCTACAGTTTCTGAATGGCTGACCTAGACCTGTCCTTCGCACACTGTTCTTGACAGGTGCCTGTAAGCCTCTGGAAAACAGGCAGCTGCATTGATTACGCGAGATGTAATTGAGCTGTTGTGAGTAGGCGCAAGTGTCGTGCGTAGATATCGTGCGAGATTGAGTTATTCGAACATTTCGCTGGAATTGCACCGCACTTTTGATTGGGTGATGTGCTGCAGTGCACTCATTCGGAGGTTGACGTGTTGCTTTGCAAGTGATAGGAAAGCTTACTTTTGGTAGTTCGAAGCACGGAAAATGATGCAAGTTTTCTGTAATGACAGGAATATAGAGCTAATACTTTCGTTGAATTAGAAGGTCATATGCAGAGTTGGACACGCCTTCTAGGTCTCAATCTGTATTTTTTGCATCTGGATTACAGTCGGTTATTAAAGATGAACGTTTGCGAGATCTGGTTGTGTACATTGACGCTTGAGATTGTATCAGATGAATGCAGGTGAACCGATTGTTTCATTCAGTTTTTTTTATCCTGCTTCGTTTCTGTCTGTGTGCACATGTATGCGTGAAAAATAACAGAGACAAACCTATAAACGCATGTGTGTGTCTGAATATTGCTCGATGCAAAACTGCGGACGGGTGCTTTTGTCGAATATCCTATACGTATAGAAAGCTGCAGTTTTTCACGGCGGCGACGCACTATGATGTAAAAGACCGAGTGATAACGTACAAACAACGTGTGCGCTACCACGCATTCAAGTTGCGAAATAAGTTGAGATGTTTCTTGTGGATCTATGGCTCATGTGAGAAGAGTCGCAGTTTCTATTTTCAGCTTCTGACATTTGGTGTTTTTAGAATCAATCAGCGTGATTAGGGTACTCTCTGCAGTTTGCATTTACGAAGCCACACAGTCAAACAATTATATATGCTAGCATATCGCGAAAATAATTTCGAGTGGCTCTGTGTGCCAGGGTGTAAGAAGATAGAGAAAAATGAATATTGTTTCGATCATAACGGGTATAGACGTTTCTCGCATCGAGTGCGAGCGCCACATGCACGTTTTTCGAATTTGTGAAAGGACGTGCGCCACAATTGCGGACTTGAATCACCAGGCTGATGTAAGCTGTGATTTGTGAAGCTGCATCAAGTCAAATTTTTCAGTGAATCTGCTGCTGGCAAATATTTGATTTTTAAATTTGATCACTTAAATGTTTTTGGTGTAACATAAGCAGTAGTTATATTTTTTTTCAGCAACCAAATGGGGTTTTAGATGATGTCAGGGTAAGGCAATATACGTGTAGCTTATTGTCTTATAGACGACAGAAGTCCTGTTTTTCTGAAGTTGTCATGAACAAATCTGATTGAGAACGCTCATGATCGCAGCATTGAAGGGCTGATTTTGCATGGAAAAATGGAGTAGGACTATATGATGAATATGAACTGTTTGTTTGTTTTGGAGCTTTGTCGAGTCTATTTGTAGTGCCCTGTCGCATGATGCGTATACAGGAGCGATTACGAGTACTAATATGTATATGTATATATATATATATATACATATACTTTATACACACATGCATGCATACATAACAATATGTATTTATACATGGTTCTAGGCAAAGGGCAAATGTAGATCTAGAAATCGTTCTAGTTCCGTAAGAGACAGAGAGACAAATTGCTGAGTGTCGTGAGGTTATTCGACACTCGACGTCGACAAGGGGACCAACGTTGACACAGAAATTTTCGACACTGCGTGAAAAAAAAAAATAATTCTAAAGCATGCTAGTGTAGGCAGAAATTTGCTTGCCATGCACAGCTGTGTCTCAACTGCTGTCGTATTTGTTATCATGACTGGTTGATGTAAACTCGAGTCTGAAATTACCTCCAGCTGGAGGAACATGAAACGCGCTCGACAACGTTTTCCACAGGTAGAGCACAAGATATTGCAGTGTGTGTACATTAGTCGCGCTAAGGCAGCGGCGATTCTATCTTGTTAGATGCGTTGGAGTACAGTTGATTGGAAAGATGTTGGGAAGAAAGACGATTAAAAGCTGCTCATTGGAAAGGTAAGAAATTTATTGTTTGCTGGACGTGTGCGATATTTGACACACATGTGCTCGAGAAGCGGTTATCGAGAAACAGGTCTTCTATAGTGCGTATTTCCCATGGTAAATTGTGAATGTGCTGATTTTGTTGTGTTGTGAGAGACTTGCTTTCTGTATGGGTGGTGCCTTCGAAAAATGGTGAAAACATTTGGGATTTCAGTAATAGCTGAGGTCCGTAAAAATGGTGAGCACCGGGTGTGTGTGGTATGCTTCATGTTTCCTGGTACCAGGACTGTTGGAAGCGCCAGTCGTTGGTGCTAATGTGACTGAGGGCGTACTGGCTTGGATTAGAACAAATGTGCATGTGACTGTATGAAACAGGTCGAAAATTTAACATTTCGCCACATTTCATGAGTAGGAATGCGTCAAATTCGGATGGTGCAGGTCATTGAAAGCAGAGATTGGAATCGCTTTGTTTTTTTTTGAGTTTATCTTAATAGAGAAAAAGGAGATGCACTTTTGTTTAAAGTGCATGTAGGTACGCAATTGTTCGCTCTCTTATTCTAGCATCGGCTGGTATTTTGAACTTGCTTTTCTGATACATTAGCAGTTTTGCTGAGGGATATGGGGGTTCATATAGTGAGTGTGTGTGACGCAGCAATGTAGGCAATCAGGGAAAAGAGGAAAAAGAAGCCTAATACTACAAAGGTCTCAGTTTGTATGTGTGTATGATTCGCGTCTGCTTGGTCTGACTGCAAAGTTTTTTCTAAATTCACACATGCTTGAATGACGGCTCGACGCGGGCGATGGCGTGAATGTCGCGTGAGGTTTGTGATGGCATTCTGGATGCGTAGCATCGTAAAATAATTATGCATTATGTGTTTGAGTCAGTTAAAACACATACTTACATTATATCTAGAGATGTGCATCATAATGCGGATCTGTTCGAACTTATGTGCTAGCAGTGTAGACGTCGAAGCATCTGTGCACACAGGGCTTCTGTGTGTATAAGGGAAGAGCTTTTTTTTGTGTTACATTTTTTGCGTCTAGGAACGGCAAAGAGATGCGACGATTCACGCTTAGCTCACAGCACCATGTGTTTGCGGTTTTGGTTAGTGACTGTGATATACCGGTTCGGCACATTGATTTAGCAGGCAAGCAATGAGCTACACCAGAAGAAAGCAACTGGCTATCAATTGTGGTCTGCAGGGCAGTGCAGGTCAAAGCTGGTGTGCCTGAAATTTGAGAGCAGGCCCTCGAATACGTTTCTGGACGCAGGTCTGTTTGAGCAGGACATGAATCGCAGAGAGCTTGACGGGACGCTTGTATTTTCTGTCTTTAATTAGAAGTTGCCATGTTTATCTGTCAGGTTATTAAGCAAATTGCGTACATTTGTTTTTGATTTTCTTTTTTGTGGGTGTGCTGGAAAATGTGTACGCGGTGTAATGTGATGTAACGCACGTTGTGCCATGTTTTGATGTCTGACTGAAAGAAGTGTACTTAACTTGACAGGTTTTTAATTGAAATGAAACAAACTGCATCAGGATTGCGTGATTCGTGTTATCACGTGGGTTTCCAGTTGGATATGGTGGACCAAATACTAGGGAGTACGTTAGCAGAAGAGACCCGTAATGCAGGTTGAAAATTGGTGTTTTATGCTATTTGTTTCGGAAAACACAAGCCGTCTACAATTTCTGAAAGGCTGACGCACACCTGTCCTTCTCCCACTGATCGTGATAGGTGCCTGTAAGCCTCTGGAAAACAGGTAGCTGCATTGATTACGCGAGATGTAATTGAGCTGTTGTGAGTAGGCGCAAGTGTCGTGCGTAGATATCGTGCGAAACTGAGTTATTCGAACATTTCGCTGGAACTGCACCGCACTTTTGTTTGGGTGATGTGCTGCCTTGCACTCATTTGGAGGTGGACGTATTGTACACGCGGTGTAATGTGATGTAACGCAGGTTGATCCATGTTTTGATTTCTGACTGAGGCTAGTGTACTTGGCTTGACAGAGTCACTGAACATGGTCAGTTCGTTATTTAGAAATGAATCAGACTGCATCAGGATTGCGTGATTTGTGTTATCACGTAGTTGTCGTATGTGATATAGTGGACCAAATACTAGGGAGTATGTTACCAAAAGAGATACGTAATGCTGCTTGAAAATTGGAGTTCTATGCTATTTGTTTCAGGGAACACAAGCCGTTTACATTTTCTGAATTGTTGACCGACACCTGTTCTTCTCACATTGATCTTGACAGCCGCCCGTAAGCCTTTGGAAAACAGATAGCTGCTTTGATTACGCGAAATATAATTGAGCTGTTTTGAGTAGGCGCACGTGTCGTGTAGAAATCTGGCAAAACTGAGTTATTCGGACATTTCGCTGGAGTTGCACCGCACGTTTTATTCGGTGATGTGCTGCAGTGCACTTACTCGGAGGTTGACGTGTTTCTATGCAAGTGATAGGAAAGCTTCCTTTTGGTAGTTCGAAGCACGGAAAATGATGCAGGTTTTCTGTAATGATAAAAATATAGAAGCTAATACTTTCGTTGAACTAGAAGGTCATATGCAGATTTGGACACGCTTTCTAGGTCTCAATCTGTATTTTTTGCATCTGGATTTCAGTCGTTTATTAGTGCTGAACGTTTGCGAGATCTGGTTGTGTGAATTGACGCTTGAGGTTGTATCAGATGAATGCAGATGAACCGAGTTTTTTATTCAGTTTTTCTGGTCTGGCTACGTTTCTGTCTCTGTGCACATGTATGCGTGAAAATAACAGACACAAGTCTATCAACGCGTGTGTGGGTTTGAATATTGCTCGATGCAAATTTGCAGACGGGTGCTCTTATTGAATAGCGTATACGTATAGAACGATGCAGTGTTTCACGGCAGCGACGCAATATGATGTAAAAGACCGAGTGATAACGTCCAAACAACGTGTGCGCTACCACGCATTCAAGTTGTGAAATAAGTTGAGATGTTTCTTGTGGATCTATGGCTCATGTGAGAAGAGTCGCAGTTTCTATTTTCAGCTTCTGACATTTGGTGTTTTTAGAATCAATCAGCGTGATTAGGGTACTCTCTGCAGTTTGCATTTACGAAGCCACACAGTCAAACAATTATATATGCTAGCATATCGCGAAAATAATTTCGAGTGGCTCTGTGTGCCAGGGTGTAAGGAGATAGAGAAAAATGAATATTGTTTCGATCATAACGGGTATAGACGTTTCTCGCATCGAGTGCGAGCGCCACATGCACGTTTTTCGAATTTGTGAAAGGACGTGCGCCACAATTGCGGACTTGAATCACCAGGCTGATGTAAGCTGTGATTTGTGAAGCTGCATCAAGTCAAATTTTTCAGTGAATCTGCTGCTGGCAAATATTTGATTTTTAAATTTGATCACTTAAATGTTTTTGGTGTAACATAAGCAGTAGTTATATTTTTTCTCAGCAACCAAATGGGGTTTTAGATGATGTCAGGGTAAGGCAATATACGTGTAGCTTATTGTCTTATAGACGACAGACGTCCTGTTTTTCTGAAGTTGTCATGAACAAATCTGATTGAGAACGCTCATGATCGCAGCATTGAAGGGCTGATTTTGCATGGAAAAATGGAGTAGGACTATATGATGAATATGAACTGTTTGTTTGTTTTGGAGCTTTGTCGAGTCTATTTGTAGTGCCCTGTCGCATGATGCGTATACAGGAGCGATTACGAGTAATAATATGTATATGTATATATATATATATATACATATATATATATATATATACATATACTTTATACACACATGCATGCATACATAACAATATGTATTTATACATGGTTCTAGGCAAAGGGCAAATGTAGATCTAGAAATCGTTCTAGTTCAGTAAGAGACAGAGAGACAAATTGCTGAGTGTCGTGAGGTTATTCGACACTCGACGTCGACAAGGGGACCAACGTTGACACAGAAATTTTTGACACTGCGTGAAAATAAATAATTCTAAAGCATGCTAGTGTAGGCAGAAATTTGCTTGCCATGCACAGCTGTGTCTCAACTGCTGTCGTATTTGTTATCATGACTGGTTTATGTAAACTCGAGTCTGAAATTACCTCCAGCTGGAGGAACATGAAACGCGCTCGACAACGTTTTTCACAGGTAGAGCACAAGATATTGCAGTGTGTGTACATTAGTCGCGCTAAGGCAGCGGCGATTCTATCTTGTTAGATGCGTTGGAGTACAGTTGATTGGAAAGATGTTGGGAAGAAAGACGCTGCTCATTGGAAAGGTAAGAAATTTATTGTTTGCTGGACGTGTGCGATATTTGACACACATGTGCTCGAGAAGCGGTTATCGAGAAACAGGTCTTCTATAGTGCGTATTTCCCATGGTAAATTGTGAATGTGCTGATTTTGTTGTGTTGTGAGAGACTTGCTTTCTGTATGGGTGGTGCCTTCGAAAAATGGTGAAAACATTTGGGATTTCAGTAATAGCTGAGGTCCGTAAAAATGGTGAGTACCGGGTGTGTGTGGTATGCTTCATGTTTCCTGGTACCAGGACTGTTGGAAGCGCCAGTCGTTGGTGCTAATGTGACTGAGGGCGTACTGGCTTGGATTAGAACAAATGTGCATGTGACTGTATGAAACAGGTCGAAAATTTAACATTTCGCCACATTTCATGAGTAGGAATGCGTCAAATTCGGATGGTGCAGGTCATTGAAAGCAGAGATTGGAATCGCTTTGTTTTTTTTTGAGCTTATCTTAATAGAGAAAAAGGAGATGCACTTTTGTTTAAAGTGCATGTAGGTACGCAATTGTTCGCTCTCTTATTCTAGCATCGGCTGGTATTTTGAACTTGCTTTTCTGATACATTAGCAGTTTTGCTGAGGGATATGGGGGTTCATATAGTGAGTGTGTGTGACGCAGCAATCAGGGAAAAGAGGAAAAAGAAGCCTAATACTACAAAGGTCTCAGTTTGTATGTGTGTATGATTCGCGTCTGCTTGGTCTGACTGCAAAGTTTTTTCCAAATTCACACATGCTTGAATGACGGCTCGACGCGGGCGATGGCGTGAATGTCGCGTGAGGTTTGTGATGGCATTCTGGATGCGTAGCATCGTAAAATAATTATGCATTATGTGTTTGAGTCAGTTAAAACACATACGTACATTATATCTAGAGATGTGCATCATAATGCGGATCTGTTCGAACTTATGTGCTAGCAGTGTAGACGTCGAAGCATCTGTGCACACAGGGCTTCTGTGTGTATAAGGGAAGAGCTTTTTTTTGTGTTACATTTTTTGCGTCTAGGAACGGCAAAGAGATGCGACGATTCACGCTTAGCTCACAGCACCATGTGTTTGCGGTTTTGGTTAGTGACTGTGATATACCGGTTCGGCACATTGATTTAGCAGGCAAGCAATGAGCTACACCAGAAGAAAGCAACTGGCTATCAATTGTGGTCTGCAGGGCAGTGCAGGTCAAAGCTGGTGTGCCTGACATTTGAGAGCAGGCCCTCGAATACGTTTTTGGACGCAGGTCTGTTTGAGCAGGACATGAATCGCAGAGAGCTTGACGGGACGCTTGTATTTTCTGTCTTTAATTAGAAGTTGCCATGTTTATCTGTCAGGTTATTAAGCAAATTGCGTACGTTTGTTTTTGATTTTCTTTTTTGTGGGTGTGCTGGAAAATGTGTACGCGGTGTAATGTGATGTAACGCACGTTGTGCCATGTTTTGATGTCTGACTGAAAGAAGTGTA
>NW_028292922.1:0-32713 GCF_964252035.2 Podarcis erhardii | reverse complement strand
CCACAGGTGGGGTTAATGCTGCAGCTGTTTTGTCGATGGGCGATGATTTAGTTGTGTTGATATTGCGACCACAACTTGTATGAGTGGTCCTGTTTCTGAGTTGGTTACATGGCAGACTAGGAGCCGTGGGATTGGCGTGCATAGAGGCTGCGAAAGATCGAAAGGCTTCTAAAATATTGGCCATTGATCGGCAGCCCAGCAAGTTTAAAAAAGCCTATTCTCTGGGCGCTACAAAATGCATCAATCCTACAGAATATAAACACCGGCCAATACAGGAAGTCATTTACGAACTCACTGACGGTACTTCTATTGCGTGTGCTTGCGGCCGCATTCCTGCTGCTGTTGCTGCTCAGCATGGCATTCAGCTTGGGAAGCTGCTACCCCTGCTTCACCGATTGCTCTTGTTAGGACTTCTGCTATTGATAATAAAGGAGCTTATTCTAACTCATCGGGATAGCTTTTGCTGCTGCCCCTTCTCTATTATAAAGTCTGCTAGCTCTATACATACAGCACATGAGTTCATATTGCTGCTGCGGCCATTGTTGCAGCTGTTGCTTCTACTGTTTTGACTCTGCCTCCGTTCCCGCCTCCACACATACTACAAAAACACAAATGAAACTACATATATATACAGCTATATATTTGTATTTATCTCTCTCTCTCTATATATATGTATATATATATATATATATATATATACATACCTCGTGCTCCTGCTGTAGTTGGGTGTGTTACGCTGCCGGAATTGCAGCTGATGCCGTCGTTGCCACTACGTGCGTATGTCAATAAATTATGGCTAGATATACTTTTAGACCTATAGTCTATTAATTTTGTATATCAGAAAAATACGTGTATATTTCAATGCATATGCAAATTTACACAAATGACAAAAGGCACATAAAAATTGCGCGCCTACTCTACGTACATAGATATATATATATATATATATATATATATATATATGTGACAACTACATAAGGTGGGGGATGATCACACGAGAGCAGCCAACGATCCATACACCTGTTGAATGGGCAGATGCGTTCCAAATATTCAGAGTTACACTTAAATTTCTGTCTCGTCTACTTATCTATACGCGTATTCTGAATCAATCAAAACCAACACACAAACAGTAATATGTTTATTTAATGTGTATGCGGCTTCGTATGTGGTACACGGGGTACAAACATCTTCAAATATATGTGTTGAGGTGTGACATGCCCGGATATCTTTTTCTTATACCTGGAGAGGGCTGTATGCACAAATGTATAGGAAATCACGGTCGCATGGTTTCCACCTTGGTATATATACAAATGCACCACTGCATGCACTTGCATCCAAAGCTGTACACTAGTATTAGGAATCCTTCTCCTCTGCGCTTATTTGCCTATAAGGGACCTTATCAGTGTGGATCTGAACTGGTCAGAATGAAGGCGCATATATATTTATGTATATGTGTGTATAGAGACGTATGAGCGCAAATCACGTGTTTCATATGTGGGGATTATTCTATGCTTGCTTTTGTAGCCTTGCACAACTTGCACTTTACAAGCTAAACCTGCATGATTCTTTCATCATGCTGCGCTTGCTTCTGACTGCCGATTTAAAGAGACAGCGTGAAACGAAGTTGAACGAATCCGTATCTACCTAAAAGAAATTACGATTTAGTCATATGAACACAATTGCACAGGAGTTTTAACAGATCGAGACTCTACATACGTATCAGGTTCTACCATTCACTGAGGCAAATACGTTGTTTTATGTTCACATGGTGTCCCTGCTCGTAACTACGAGGGCTCTACTATTTGGATATATATACATATGAATGAACTCTTTTCTACATATGTATTTCGCCCTCACCTGTAATTAGGCCAGCTATGAAAGCCAATAGAAGCCTGTCAAAGCCATCACACATTTGTGAATACCCATATATATATGAATCTATATGTCGAGGTTTGAGACTTTGTGCATACTCTATACACACGTTGACACGTGGTTTTCTATGTGTGTAGAAGCCTCGATTTCTATTCCTACATGAATAACAATGAGCGTGTTTACTTACTCGCTTCATACATGTAAATACTTTCAAAATACTCAGAAATGCATGTATGTTTGAGCTTGTGTTTACGTGCATATGTACTCATATGTGAGATATTCGATTCTTTAGTCTGTAACTCTATGTATATATATATAGATATACATATAGATATATATATATATATATATATATATATATATATATATATATAGAGAGAGAGAGAGAGAGAGAGAGAGAGAGAGAAATGTGTATGTCAACTTACTGTCAACATTGCAGACATTAGAGTCTGTATTTAAGTTCTCCTGTTCTGCAACCATAACGTTGGTTCTTGCGGAGCTCTTGTTTCTGAATGACGGAATAACACCTGCATGCACGCATATGCCTCTTCGTCCCATACATATGTACTTGCATCTCCGTTATAGGTAGTTACGTATATCGTTAGGCTCTGCATATAGGTATATATATATATATATATATATATATATATATATATATATATATATATTTTTGCAAACGCTGGACTTATGTGAAACAATGTAAGTTGCGAGAAGTCTTCAAACACAATAGGAACTTCCTTAGTATATGTTTATGTTTGTCTGCGTAAACGTCAATATATATATATATGTAAAATCATGCATACTAATAATATGTCATAAAGGATGAGAAATGTATGATATACTGAGCATAAAAAATCTCTGCCTATGAAATAGAACACAGCTGCATACCTGTACACACGTGTGTGTATGAGTTTGAACACACGCATCCAAATATCCATATATATATATATATATATATATGTATAATTACAAGATATATGTATTGTTAAGTGTACCTACTTAGGAGTGTGTGTCTGTTTTTCACATTCATAGTAGTGGGTATGATTCATGTGTGGAGACTTAGCAACTGGCCGCGGCTCGACACAAATATATTTCTGTATGTACACATATTATATATATATATATATATATATATAAGGAAGCGCTCTTCAGATACACATCCAATGTTGTAGAGTCAAAATCAAGCAGAGCTAAAGCTAATATGCATATCATAAATTCAATTAAGTTTCGAACAAAGGTTTGTACATGTAAATATACGTATATTTCTTCACTTCCCTAGTTTCGTGGTCAGATCGAATAAACAAACTTGTACGTTGTTGTATACGTAGAATTTTGTTTACTCTCTATGTCTCGAAGCCTATATATGGGTTCTCTATAGTTCGAACCGTTAGTGAATACGTAAGAACGAGTGAGAACTTTATATATGAATGCTTGACTGAACGCAGGAGGAGTGGATTACTCTTTCGAATGCGTAGGAAATGTTACTGTGATGCGCTCAGCGCTGGAAAGCGTACGAAAAGGTTGGGGAGTTTCAGTCATTATTGGGTAAACAAATTCATTTCTACCCATGATTTGGATGGATATATAGACACCCGTATACATACATTCGTGTATATATGCTAACACAGACGATTGCGTGACTTGATAAAACAATTATGATTTCCACTGGTAACTTCTCCTTATGCTTTCACTATATTCTTTGTCTCTTTCCTGACACATATATATAAATATACATACATACATATATATATATATATATCTCTATGAAGCTTTGTCGTATGCACGTGCGGATATGTACTGTTTTCAGACTTTGCCGACTTCACTTCCTGTTTGTAGCCTCTTCTTTTACTCGTCGTTTACGGGCTCATACATATCCGCAAAGCTATGCAGATTTACATGAACGTATATACGTGCATATATATATATATATATACATATATTTGATTTTTTTATATCAACGAATAGTAGTAGCTGAACAATGATTGAGATTGGTTCATCACTCCTTCTATGCAGAAACTAACGTACATGCGTATAGATAGGTATACATCCAACGTCCTTTATCTCGTACCACCTCGCTTCTCCTCCTCTTTCATTTGTATACCCTGGCTTCTGTGCACACTGGCGACCACATTAGACGTTTTTTATACGTATCAACGACGCGGGCGCCTCTATTGGCAGACTTGTGTGAAATATGGAGATTCATCCTTTTCACTTTCTCGATTGACACTAACTCTACATCGTCTAAACATTTATTTTGCTTGTTTTCCTCTTATTTTCTCTCCATTTCTCTGCCGCTTCATCTCACTCTCGCTCTCTCTATCAATACGTAAATCAACACATCTGTGTATATATATATATATATATGTATATATATATATACATATACACGTACATAAGTCTACTGACAGAATGTGCGTATCTCTACTATCGTGTATTTTGTGCATACCGCTGCACTTGTGGACTATTGTGCAAGTTTGGTTTTCGATACGTGTAGCCTGCAACGTGCCTTCTAGCCTCTTGCGTTAATATCGCTAGTTCTCTCATTCTCGTTATATATATATGTATATACATATATATATGTATTCATGTGCACCAATGTACCAATCATACACCCGAGCTGCACGGTTATCAGGCGGATCTACGCGAGTACTCCTAGTTGACTTTCGTTTGCGTGTTCATGTGTACTACTGTATGCAGCTAATTTAAGAGAGGCAACAGCATTTTATCAATACAGATACATGTATTGTTATGTATACACCTTAACGAAGACAGGTATTTTTATACAAAGGCATAATTCTACATAGATCCACGCCACATACACAAGCACAAAGTATATAATTGCTATATTTTTGCAGTCCTTTATAAACAAAGCTTCTTAGAATTTGTATGCGGTTTTCTGCTTCAATCACCAACTTTATCAACAACAGCGCAGTTGCAAACTCACGGACTCATAAGTGCAGCTTTATCAGCTAGATCGTGGCAAGTCTGATACATGCAGCGGCGGCAGCAATGCCAGAAGCACCACTTTGATAGGAGACGAATGTGCAGGAAAGGAGCGACAAGCTTTCTTTTGTGGTCACGATTTCTTTTTGCGAATCTAGCTGTCCTTGATGCATTCGGATTTAAGGTTCTTCACTGATAAGTAGAGTTGTTTGAAAACCGGTGCACTAACAGACGCAGTTTGCACTTGCGCAAAAGCAAGGGCAGCACCATTGCCAGTAACCACAGCAGTGAGAAGAATCGCATGCGCCAAAACTTTATGCAGCTGTCGCACGACGAGCAATAGCAACACGATCTCCATTGCAACAATCACACAGGAACATTTCTCCAAAATGAAAACTTGTCCGCCAGCAGGTGCTGCTCCGTGAGATCACAAGATAAAAAGCATTAGCACTTTCGCTTTTGTTCAACAAATTGTGCTGCAATGGCGGCGACAACGACAACAGGCCTAGAATGGCAGACGGAAAACAAGCAGCAAAAGTCTGTGTTCTTCAATGCCGCAGCTTCTGGTGCTGGTGTCGTCCCTTATGTACATAAAGATAGGTATCACGCAATATATATATGTAGAAGTGTTTAAACATGTATGCTTAAGTATAAATACATATATTCATACAGGCGTGCGAAAATAATATAAAAAGCAGTTTTCTCGAGCGTTAGCATATGCATTCGCAATTTTAGACAGCTGTTAAGTAGCCGCTGCTCCTGCTAAAGATTCACTTTTCCTGCTGCTACTGTAGCTCATATGCTGCTGACGCTGCTGGCGAACTCGGTGTTGTTCCTGTTTAGTGTCGCTTCTGGAGAAATTGCAACTAAACCGTTTCAGCTGGTTTGTGGCCGCACATGGAAAGGGTGTGCATTCGGCGGATGGCAGTCTCGAAGTGATGTACCCACACTTGTTGAACGGTATTTAAATGGCAAAATAAGGTAAATTCATAGTCATTAACAAGGAAACTAGAATATAACAATGGTTATATCTATGGCTCATATATATTTAAGGAAGATGTCTAGATAGATTTCTTACTTGGGAATGTACACATACATGCACATAATTCACCCAAAATATATATGCATTTACATGCGGGGGTTCGTGTCTATCTGCGGCAAACGATTAGTTTTACGTACAAAGCATTATATCAAAATAACAAGCGTGTGCGCACCTACAAACTCGGCCACTGAATTTCATGAATGTGTATAGAGTTCGAAAAACTGTCAAGAAGTGAATGATGCACCGAAAGGAGGACACAACAGTGCAGTATAATGCAGAATCCAAACTTCCAAACTTTTTCAGCGTGTGCTTGAAGCTTGTTATGGGTCGAAAATCTTGCCGATTTTTTTTCTGTCGACGGTTGCTATGCACCTGCCCACGTTGCAACTAGCAAAGGACTCGTGTGATAGCTAGTTCACACCATAGTTTTTTCCAGCTGTTAAAATAGCTTGAAATACCTTTAAAAAAACATATTTACAAGTTCCACTTTCTACGCAAGGATGTGTTGATATATAAGTGCTTGGAAAATCTATGCATCTATACGTAATCGCTGCATCTCTGGATTGATACATAATGCGACGTTAGAAAATAGGTTACTGGTATTGCTGTGGAAACACGGAAGGAATAGCAGCAGCAGCGTCGTGCCGACTGCCACTTGTGCGTTTCAGTTCAATATCAATACTGATGTGTATATATGTCTATACACAAATTACTTTCCCCTCCATAGGTAGAGGATTGTGACTGGGAATATATGTCTACGTGTACTGCTGTATAGGTGGAAGTTTCTGTGCTCAAAAGAGTTTATTGTTACGAACAGTCGGTTTACGGCGTCACACCGCACAGTCCGGCGTACAGTTTGTATATATATATATATATATATATATATATATAAGTCGCCATAAAGCTCAATGCAGTTAGTGTGGCAATTCCCGACAATCTATGTGCTTTCAAGTGTAAGCTTGAAGTACTATGAAACTGCACGAATCCCGTTTGAAGAACTCTAGGTTTATCGTCAACTAATCAACTCTTCTGCTGCTGCTGGTACAGATTGGAGGAATACATCTCTGGAAGCGTAAAACTCGATCAACTGAATGAAGCTGTGCAGCACATGCATGACGGTGCCATTCGCACTATTATAACCATTGGGGGGGAATGTGAGCAGCAGCAACAGTGCGAGGGTTAGCTAGCAGCACGCCGCAGCAGAAAGCGAAGATACATTTTCGTAGGCAGTGATAGCAGCAGAAACAGCAGCAAAAAGCAGGTGAAATAGCGCAGGGCAACAGCGGCTCCAGCTGGAGCAGGACAGAAGAACACATTATTGTAAACAGCAGCAGAAACAGCGAAGTAAAACGATTTTAGAGCAGACTCCTTAAAACCACAAAGTGAATATTCAAGAGAGGCGCTAGCAGGAGCGGGCGAAGAACAGCACATACAGGCAATACCATAGGAGCAGGGTCAAGATAAACTAGCAGAGTAGCATTAGATCTGCAGGAAAGGCCAACAGCATGACAATAGAGTCAGGCACAATAGCAATAACTAAAGGATAGATTGCAGAAGCATGCGTAGTACGACAAAAGGGAATAGGCCACAGCAGCAACGGCAGGCAGTTTCGCAGCAATATATTACTGGCAGAAAGAGCAGCAATAATACGATGGAATAGGCATATAAAGAAAATGTATTAAAATTAGCTTGAAAAGAGAAGCACCTACAGTAAATTCAAAGAGGATTCAACAAAGAGCAGCGACGGCAGTCAATAGTGTGTAAGCTGGGGCAGAAAAGCAAGAGGATGGACGGCAGAGTAGATAGGCAGCATGAAGAAAAAGAAGGTTCAGAAACAGGAATAAGACAAAATGCAACTCGGCGAAAGTGGGAAAGCTATAGGGTAGAAAGCATATGAAGCAGCATGAGTAGAATATACAGGCCAGCCCGTTGACATATCGACTTGACAGGAAAAGGGTCACACCCCGGATGCAACAGCAGAAAGCTGTACAAACTTCTTGAGAAGCAAAAAATTCAGGACCAAAAATAGCACACAATCTATACAGAAGATGCTGCGGCAGCAGCAATACGACCGCACCCCGCTGTGCTTGAATACAATCGAGAGAACAACAAAAAAGGTCGGAAGCAGGGTAGATCTTAGCAAGAGCAGCTTTAGGAGGCCTAAAGGAGCACAAGCTTGTAGCTGAACTACTTGCGGCGGGTTGCGTGCAAAAGTCTCTCCTTTGATCATTCATCCGCTCAATTGGTGCTGGTACACACTCGTTTTAATATGCCCAAATTCTCTTTAACTTGTTTTGTTTGTGTCCGAACATGTACTGCATGTGTACAAACGGGCTAATTGACATTTCTTTGTGTACAAATTCAAATTTGTGAACGTGTATACCTAAGCTTTTTCAATTTTAGAAACAAAACTTTTTGCTTTTCATGGCGATGCTGCTACGTGTAACAGCAGCTCGCTTGATCGCAAAAACTTCTTGGCAAGCTAAAAATTCAACGTTGCTACGAATAAACTTAAAACGCGACGGAAGTGACATCATACCCTTCAGCACCATCGACAGCAGGATTTTTCACTACGCTAGAAAAGTAACAACGTAGCACACGGTTTCCGCAGACAGAAGATGTCAACAACAAAAAAAAAGCAGCGTTTTGTTATCAGTTTTCACGAATTAGAAATCTTCAACGGTGTGCGGAAAAAGAGGTGTACAAAAATAGCAGCAGCAGGCAACAAATGTCTGATAGTAAGAAGGTTATAGGAGTAGTTTCCGAACGTGAGACAGAGTAACTTTATCATTCTAATGCGTTTGAGAAGCGCCAACACCAGACTCAGCCCCAAAGCCCACGTCAGAATTACACCTTGACAGCATATCCATGAAGCACTGTGCTGTTGAAATTCTGACCTGCTACCGAGCAGCACCATCGAGAGTCATTGGCAGTAACAGTGATACGCAGCTGATGTATCGGCTGCTTGCACGAACTCTTTCGCTAAGAAGCGACAATTGAGCATGTCGCAGCCCAAGCACACAGGAAGCAACAACATAACCAGCAAAGGAACAACCACATGTCTAACACGATGACATGTCCTCTAAATAAAAGCAGCAATGCGACAGAAATCCACGTAATAAAGGAGGAGAAAGAACGACTGCAGGGTAAGAATAGACAGCAGCAGCGGCACCAACCGTAACTTCAGAAATGATCGCTTACGATAGGCGATAGCAGCGACAACAGAACAAAATGTAGTGCAATAGAACTGTTGATTGCGCGGTCCGTGCTGTGCATGTGATTCCAATTGCTGCTGTTTGAGAAGGGCACAAAGCATAAACAAGGGAGCGAATCCCATCGAGCGGTCTCTAAGATGCCACCGGCTACTGCTGAATGAGACGAATTTTACAATTTTGTGGAGGAAATCGATATAATACTAGTAGAAAAAACTACTGTTGACGGACCTCAAAAAAACCCCTAACTGTACACAGCACGTCGCTTCTCTTTTACAAGAAAACGGCATTTCATAATCCGTTCCTACTTAAAGAGATACGGATCGGTTAGGCAGCACATATATACATCCAAATATGTACTTCCACATAATAGACACACAAATGTATATATTTAGATGTGAAGCTATCGACATTTTCAAGTAGAGACCAGGACCATGTTTAGAAGGCAGTGACCAAATGCTAAGCCTTTACCCTTAAGAGACTCTCCCGTTGCAAAATTGTTTTATGTAGGCGCCCTATACGTTAACACTTGACCAAGTGTTGGAAGCATAAGGTTAATTCGTGGAAGCCGGAGAGAGTTGGTTGTGGACGGTAATGGCACCATGTGCACACAGACATTTGTGTTGGTGCAAGCAAACGAGTGTATCCTTGGGGTCATCGAAGAACCAGAGCCAGTATACTCACTATCCCACAACAGCTCCGCAATACATTTTTGACGCACTCTTGAGATATGTAAAATAAAACCATGTGTGGGTATTCAGGGAACTACCAAGGGCCTGATCACACATGGTAATTTAATGTAGGCACAGAGGCTATACGTGTGTCTGTGATGCATAAAAAAATCAGAAATGAAGCCAGAGTCGTTTAATAGTACACATAAAGGTAATTTGAGTTGCAATGATAATAGGGGGCTATGTTTGGTGTGACATTTTGCAGGGGTGGGGAGGGGACACAATCACAGGATATTCATGCTTTGTTGCATCTTCAACGCCCTTCAAAAAAATCTCTATGAAAATCCAAGTTTAAAGAATCCACTCTATCCAGATGTACAGGCAATAATGTAAGTTGTATGTGAGTGTCCTATAGCCAGACAGGGATGCAACCTTTGAAACACACGCAAACAAAAACACATTAACAACAACCCTACATCGTTGAAGGCCTGCTGCTGCCGGATTCCGACTAATTTGGCGAACCATTTCGAATGCTTCTCTCTTTCCACCTCTGTACTATGCGGTCAGCCGCATCATACTTTGTATTCAGTTCGCGCGCTATTTGTCATTCGATTCAGGCGGGGCAGCAGGCAGTGATAAACCGCCTGGACGGGCCTTTGAGTTAGGACATGGTATTAGTGGCAGTGACAAACGCTCGAATTCGCTGCACTTTCGCTGCAATGGCCTCGCCATAAGTTTTTCGCGCAAGTTTTCGAACAAGTGCTGCTCATGAGAAGTCTCGTTGTACTGATCCTGCGGTTGCTGTTTGACCTGCTGTAGCAAGGGACGTTTATGCGAACAGTAATTTGGTTGCTTGCTAGTTTGGAACTGCTGACGAACCTCGAAGTGCTGCTGGCCCAGCCTATCAGCGGAACGTTGCTCTCTTAAATTTTGACTCTCCTGCTGCGGTGACGAGTACGCGTTGAGAGATGATATGTACTTGATACTGTCATGAGGCAAGCTGCCTTCTTTGCAATCAACAGATTTACAAGCACAACGTACGTCAGAGGGCCCATTCTTTTCGCTTCCTCGCTTCTCCTGCAGCTCTTCAGGGTAAAGAGACGAGTCTATGTCTCTGCGAGGCTTGTAATAGCAGCTGTAAAAATTATCTCCCCCGTAGTCGTGCCTGGAATCGTTTTGTGCTGCTGCTGCTGCTGCTTGCCTGCCCTGCTGTTCTCTGCAGTCGGATTGAATTGCTTCCGGATGGAGTAGCATTTGGCAGCTTTGATTCCTCTCTGTTGCTGAAAACGTGTGCTTTCTGCAGGCAGTGCATCTGCGGCTGTTGCTGTTGCGCCCGTCGCTCCCTGACCTGAAAGGAGGCATTTTTATTGCGTTGATCATCATGTCTCGCACATTGCGAAAAGTGCAGTTGCTGCTCTTGTGCGTCGAAGTGACCGCTACCACCACCGTCAGGTCTAGAACTGCCAGCGCATTGAGCTTGTTTACGTTTCTGCATCTCTCTCTTCTGATGCGTCTCACTTTCATCGCAGTCAGTTGATTCTTCCCTCTGCTGCTGCGTTGCGTCGCCTGTACGGCGGTTACAGATGGATTCGGCTTGTGCTGCAGTCTCGCTAATGTGGTCTTCCTCTGATCGATAACGGGAGATGGCGCACAGCATTTCTCTTTCTGTTTTTGCTGTTGATGCTTTCGACGCCTGTAGAGAGAAATTGATTGCGCTGCTATTCACACTCGACTGAGCGGCACTGACACACTGTTCTTTGGTAGAGTTTTTTCCGCCTCGATATGCTTCACAAAGGCTGGTTTGATCTTCTTTCATCTCACGTGGCTCCTGCTGCCTTTCACCACCCTCCTGAGAAAGTAACTGCTGCTTGTCTGTTTTCTGCTTTTGCTGGTGTTTTTGCGGCTGGTGTTGATTCTCCTCCTCTTGCACTTGATTGTCGTCCTCAAACGCTACTAGTACCGGCGCAGGATATATGAAACTGCCGTTTTTACGAGGCTTTGCGAGTTTCGTTCGCGGCAGCCACAAGTGACCCCCAGCCACGCCATTTGCTGCGGTGGTGGCTTGGTCTCTAACCGGTAGTAGTGACATCGATGGTGATTCATCAGCTGCAGCCCTCTGCTGAGAACTTGTCAGTGATTCGCTCCGCTGCTGCTGATACACACGACTGCAGTAACTTCCGTCCCAGCTGCTTAGTTTTGGCAGAGGCACTTTTTCAGATGCATGGCCACTGCTCATGTAGCCATTCATAAAAGACATGCTTTGGTGCTGTTTGCCGTAATCAACGTCCCTTCTTCTGCTGTTGCGCGGTAGACAGTACGCGTTGACGCCTTTATCTGGGCTTTCGTTGTATCCGTGTCGCTGCTGCTGCTGCCACCCGTACTCCGAGCCTCCTTCTTCGTCTTCATCAACGTGTGAGCGAAGACTGCGCTGCAACACATTAGCAAACTCTCGCAGCATGCTGCTGCCCACTTGCATAGCCGCGTGCCCCACCTCCTCCACAACTTTCCCACCAGCTTGCAGGAGTTTTTCTGCTAGACAACTGGCGTTGGTTGCCTGCACATTGGAGCAGTTTGTACCTCCATAGTTTCCTAGAAACACATGAGTCCCTCTCCCCAGCAAGCTTCTGGATCTGCCGATCACACGGCTGCAGGCGCTGTTGGTTGACTGGTGAGACGGCGCAACTTCCCTTTGCAGCAGCAGTAGCTGAGCACTCAGAGGCTTTACTCCAGGCAGTTCCTGCTTTTGCTGTTGTTGCAGTGCTGTGCCGCCCTGCCCTTGTTTTTGATAGCCCCCTAGTTGTTGACGGCACAACAGTTGCTGATACTGCTGCTCTACTGCTGCCGCATTACGGTGCTGCTGCTGCTGCAGGAAGAGTGTGCTTGCACTCGTAGCAATGGAAGTGCCGTCTGTTCGAGAGGTGCCCACAGAAACAGCAGCACCACTGTTGGGAAGCTGAAACGAACGGAGTCCTCCAAACACTGTGCATGCACTCGTAGAGGCATGACTACCAGGCGCTGCAGACAACTCTGCTGTCGCTGCTGCGGTTGGTGCGGCCACAGGTGCAGTGGTTCGCGGTGAGAGCCGAGCTGCAGAATCGACAGCGCAAGTGAAATTGGGAACTGCAAGGGTGCCGTCCTCTTCTCTCACTTGCAGCAGCCCTTCCTGCAGCTGTTTCTGCGGTTGTTGCTGGAGTACTTGTTGGACTTGCAGAGTCGGAGGAAATGAACTTCGACCCACGTGGCTGGCTCGCTTGTCGGTGAACCGCTGCTCCTGTTGCTGTTGCTCACTGCTGTGTGAGTTCGAAGGGGTGTTCAAGCTTGCAAATAGCCGCGTTGTGCCTCCGAAAAGACGCTTTTTCACGCCAGTGCAGGTGCCGTTCCGAGGCGAATGTGCTGCTGTTGCTTGCGAGCGCATGCGACTCTGCTCTTCTGCTGCGCGGTGGCAACTGCGAGATACGGTCCGTCGAAAAAAGGGGATTTCCATCTCGTCGCGGAGCTGCTGCGAGTGTGGAAGTGGTGGTGCACTCGCATCGAGGGGGGAACCGTGCAGACACTCAGCTTCACTGGTACTGCTGTTGAGAGAGTTCGACGCTGCAGCTTCTGGTGAGCCGCTGTGCAGGGAGAAATGCTGCTGCGGTATCGACGCGACTGCTGCAACCTCCTTGCTCTGGTTGCTGCTATTTAAAAGTGTCAGAGTCATATTGCAGGCTGATCGACTCGGCACCACGACGCTTGCGTTGCTACTGTTAGTCGCATGATTGATCGGTTGCAAGGATGATGTGTGAAGGAGTTCGCGCTGATGCTGCTGCTGCTGCCACACTGACATCGTACGTCCTGCACGGTTGCATGCAGAAGAAATTCTTCTGGAGAACGGCAGAGCAGCCTCCGTGGCTGTTGATGTGGCTGCACTGACAGCAGCAGCGGACGCAAAGCTAGTTGCGGGCAGACAGGGTCCCTGCTGCTGCTGAGCCGTGAACTGCTGCACATGTTCAAGCGCTCCTTTTTGTGGTCGCTGGTGCTGCTGCTGTTGTTGCGTTACCAAAATGTGAGGATGCGAAAAGTCGCGTGACGTCTCTGCTGCTTCAGACACAGAGAGTACTCTCATTGCTGAAGGCTCAATGGTTGTAAGCAGCGGCTCCGCTGGCACTTGCAGCAGCAAATGCTGCTGCTCAATCTGAGGCGAGAGAGCTGCTGTAGACTCTACCACGTACCGCAGCGAAGTCGCTTCCTGCATTGCTCCTGTTTCAGTCTGGGGGTAAGCCGCCAGCCTACAGGCTGGTCTGACGCCAGTCTGCTTTTCTGCTGCAACACACATTTGTTCTGAGAACACGGCAGCAGGGTTGCTGCACGTCCTGACAAATATCTCCGGCTGCTGTCGTGTATGTGGGTAGGTGAACGGCCACCACTGCATAGTGGAAAGTTGCTGCTGCTGTTGCGAGAGTGCCGTGTTAGAGCCATGACTGACAGGCTCGTCTGTGCTCTGCGCTATACCGAAGTTCTCCTGTTCGTCTGGCTGCTGCGGGTCAGGCTTGAGCAGTGCAACGTTTCTTTGGAAGCTAAGCGAATGGAGGTTTCCGGCATTTGGTGAGTGCGAAGTAGACACGTGTTTCTCTTCGTTGTCAACGGCGCTGGGGCCGCTGTTTCCGTCAAATCCCCGAGGAGTAACTGGCTGCGGCTCTGGTGATTTTTCTTCGTTTAAGTCGTGTCGCATGCCGTAGCTGTTATCATCAAGACGCAGGCTGCGGTAACGCGCCGCGGTAGGTGCAGAGTAGGATAGGTCTTCAGCCGCTGCTTCTCCAGCTATTTCGCGCTTCAACTCACCTTGCAGTGGCGCTTGTATGTCTCTTACTAGGTGCACGGCTTCGTGGTGTTGCCGTTGCGGCTGCTCTCGCTTTCTCAAATCCTGCAGTTGAGTCAAGGCTGAGCTTCTGGTGCACTCAGGAGTAGTCCTGCAGTCGCAGTAGTTTCTACTGCGTTCGAGTTGCTGCGTTGAAGAAACAGTCTTAGCAACAGCAGCTGCAGCATGTGGTGATATACCAGCAGTATCACTCGTCGGAGAGTACAAACTACAGCTGTCGTAGTTGCTGAGTGACTGGATGTGGGGCGCCGCGCATGTGCTGTAGTTATTGTAGTAGATTAGCTCTCCTCCCAGGGACTGTTGTTGCTGCGCTTGTAGTACCTCAGCGTTGTAATGCGTCTCGGTCAAGCACTGCGGGTATAATGCGTGCACAGCATCAGCAGCGTGTATATCAGCGTTGGCGGGAGATAAAGGTGCAACAAAAGAAGGCATAGCAGCAGCAGCAGCCGCCAGTGCAGCAGCTTCAGCTGCAGCTCCGCCAGTGAAGTACACGAGGCCGTCGCCTGCGGCAAGCGGAGACGCTGCAGACGTGTTGCCGCTACATAAAACACGATTCGCAGATGCGGACCCCACCCATGGGACATTGAGTCCACCATCCACTAGGTCTCTTGTTGTAGCGTCCTGAACTTGCTGCTGCTGCTGATGCTGCTGCTCTTGCCACTGTTCCTGTTGCAAATGCTGCTCTCTCTGCTGCTCCGCCTCGTGCTGTTGCACTGTCGTGTGCACACCGTGAGGGAGCGCCAGTCTGCCAGATGTCTGCTGAACACTGAAGCTGTATTGACGAGCAGCTGCCTGCTCTAAGTCCTGCTGCACGTCTTCCCTTTGACGCACTGCCTCCACCTCCTGCCGCTGGTGTGCCTGCTGTCGCCGTTGCTGCCGAAGAATCTGCAGCAGCAAACATGTGTCGCTGGCACTTTTTGCATTCGGAGGTCGCCCTTCAGCGTCGTCTTCTGCCTCCCACTCTTCACATCTTGCGGCCCTGCGTAATTGTGGAGGCTGCTTTGGTCGCTCTTGTCGCGGTGGCGCTTGCTGTGCGCTGCTTTGCGACTGCGGTTGAGGCTGCTGGTGGTGCCCCACTAGGTCTTCTTCACAGTTTGACTGTCGCTGATTCTGTTCCGTTTCTAAAACCGCAGACGACGGGTCCCTCAACGAGTCTGCTGCTGCTGCCAACTTCTGATTGAGCAGCGCCGATTCCGGTGACGTACGCCGTTGCTGCTGTTGCCTCTGCAGTTCAAATTGTGTGTAGGACCTACATGTAGGAGTAGGTGCCTGTGTGGTGGAACCGAAATTTGCTGTCGTGTCTGCGCCACGTCCACTATTTGTAGCTGCACCTTGTTCTTGTCGTTGGTGCTGCTGTTGCTGATGGGTCTTGAGTTCTTCCAATCCAGTGCCAATAGCCCCTCTTCGTGCTGACTCTCCGACTCTTCGACTTGCTTCTTCCTCGCTGTGTGTCTGCTCCGCATGTGGCTCCTTCACCGGTTGACGCTGCTGTTGCCTCTTGCCTGAGAATTCCCCCGTCAGCACCGCGCAACTTCGCCTAGAAATATCGCCAGCGCTCTCCTCCCTGCTACCTTGCGCATCTGCCACGTTCCTTGCTGCATCTGCTGCCGGTTCAGTTCGCTTTATTTTCTCTGAGACTGCGTTTTTTGGCTCTAGTATAGCTGTCTCTTCTTGTTCCGGTGCCTGGGCTGCAAGCTCCTCCTCGAGCTGGTTTTCTTCGCCGTTGGTTCTGGGCCGAACGTCGCTGCTTTCCTTGCTAGACACGCAACAGCAAGTCCGTCTAGCAACATCCTCCTGCTGGCGGGTCTCTACTAGGTGTTGTTGTTGTGCCTGACGCTCAGGAAATTGCCGGTGCTGCCGCTGTTCATCCACACGAGTTTGCATCTGCGCGTGTTGCTGTTGCAGAAGAAGCGACTCCTGCGCATTCTGGTGCTGCGACAGTCCTTCCCCAAGAGCACCACAAGTAGAAGCAGCAGAAATAGCAGCAGAGCCAACACTGTTGGCTGCTGCCCACATGACAACTGGCCCGCCCCTGCGCACAAGTGCACTCCCAGCAGCAGAAACCGGCCTGCGCGGTCTATCTTGCGGCGCTGGCGTTCTATGCAGCAAGTGTTGGTGCTGCTGCTGACTTGGTTGTGGAGTGCGGGGAGTCAAAGGAGTTGAAAAGCCAGCTGAGGCTGCTGCTGAGGCGCTGTTCGTGCTGCCGCTTTTGCTTCTTCGTCCCAGTGGCGACTCAGGCAACGAAAGTTGCATGGGCGCCAAACGAGAGCTGCGGACATTCTTTCGCAGATCACTCTCACACACCGCGTCAGCTGCCGCTGCTCCCCACGCTTGTTCTCTGCTAATGAAAGAGCTCATCTCGTTTGTTGTTGGTGCTGCACATATCTGCGGAGACGTGGGCTCGCGCAAGTGCAGTTGGTTGGAGACAGCGTCAGCGTCTCCGGCTGCGTCGAGGGTTCCGACGCTGCAGCCTAGCGCAGCGTCATCCACGACTATAGACAGCTCTTCGGCAGCCCCCAAGGGGGCTGCTGCAACTGCTGCTCTCGGAGTGCGTGGCTGTAAACATATCGCCTCTACACCTGGGAGTGCTGCTGCCGTTCTCACGAAGTTCGTTGCTGCACCAGCCGAAACCGCAGCAGGAGCAGAAGTCGCGAAAGATCCTGAAGAGCCAACGTTCTTACGCTGCATACGTGGAGGAATCTGCGCATCTTGAAGCTGAGCAGTGCCGCTGCTGCTGTTGGGAGAGCGGTAGCCGTTTCTGCTGTTGTGGGTAGGAGTGCGGCAGCTGTAGTGGACTTCCACAGATTTGTTGCAGGTATTGCTCCGTGTGCTGCTGCAGCCCTTTGGTGTCAAGCAGTCCACCACGTCACGTGTTGTTGCTTCTGGGACGTCGTGGAACGACTTACGTGCAGGAGCAGCTGTTGCAACGGTTCCTGCTGCTCTCGGACTTGTGCTCACACATGCATTGTCGATGTCTTCGGCTAGAGCTGCTGCGTCAGCTGCCGCGATAGCTGCAGCGGCAGCAGCGGATGCTGCGTCCCTCAATACAGCAGCAGCAGCAGGAGGCAGATCTGAAGCAGCATTCCGAAGAGCTCCTGCTGCATCTAGAGATGGAGGGGAAGAGAAAAGGCTTCCGCTTGACTTGGGGGAGTCTGCACGAGGAGGTAATCCTTTCGCATCTCGTTTACGTGGGGATGCTGCAGCGCCTGCCTCATAACTTGAGACAGCTGCAGTTGCTGCAGTCGGCGACGTGATAGCAGAGCCTGCAATTGAATCGGTACGATCAGATGCAATCGATGCGGAAGCGTTGGTTTCTCGGAGAAAAGGCAACGAACCATTTTCTGCTAGTTTTTCTGTTCGTGGTGGCTTCAATTCTCCCACTGATTCTGCGGACAATGGTGTAGCGTTGTTGCGTTTTGCTATAGAGCGAGTTTCTGCTGCTAGCGCTGCTGTTCTTGAAGCCGTGCTTGATTGCAGTGCTTTATGTGGAGTCACGCTGGTGCTGTCGCTGTTGTGCTTGTTGTCGCTTATCTCATCGGTTTCGTCTGCCATGTCGTCAAGACGAAGCTGCAGCTCCGATGGTCTCTTTGGCTCTAGCGAGTGCTCCTGCTGCTGCCGCTGTTGAGATAATACTGTGGACATTTTTAAGTCAGTGGCTACTGGGCGTAGATACCACGAAGACTCTTTTTGCTGTACTTCCTGCTGTTCCCGTCGCTCGTGGTGATTGGCGATTCTCTCTGGTTCGTGGCCGTCATCTAGCGTATGAGCAAGCGTGGAAAAAGAGAAAGAGGCATTAGCAGCAGAAGTCCCTTTCACGTCATCTTGACCGTTGAATAGGTGCATTGCATTAGAGATTTGACTGTTGATAGTGCTGTTCCCGACTGTGACGTTGCAGCTTTCTGGGTACGTTCTGTGAATTGGCACAGTCTTGCTTTTGTGCTTCCCAAGGTGAGCGAATGTGTTAAGCGCTTCCGGTATCGTTTCATCTGCGGAAAAGTCGCTTGTGCAACAGTAGCAGCTGATACTATTCTCAAATGAACCAGCACGATTCAGATAGGGCGGATAACTAGTAGAGGGAAGCCTTGTAGCAGCGTCACTCACGACTGCACCAGTACCACAACCATTTAATTGGTTCTCTCCGCCATTCATTATCTGGTGTTCTTGCTCCAGGCAGCTCCTATTATTATTGCTTATTTCGCTACGGGCTTCTTCTCTGTCGTCCTTACACAGGTGGTTTGCCACTTGCGTATTTCTTCGCTGCTTTTGCTGGTTTTCTCGGATCTCCAACAGTCTCTCGTGCTGGTTCTCCAGTCCTTGCGGCAGTTGATCTTGCTGCTCCGTTGTGTGGTGCAGCTGCAAAGACGGCTCTGCAGACGCCATACGTAAGACAGGAGCGTAGCCGCCGGCTGCAGCAACGGCAACAAAGACGTACTGCGCGAAAGAACGCAGTCAATAAAGTATACTGTGGCTTCTAAGGCCCCAGCAAATTGGCTACTCTTTGGCTCTCGAAGACACGTTAGACGAAGAGTACAGATTACTCTGCAAGCGTGTGGACTTGGAGGGCGCCAGTTGCAGAAAGAAAAGGGTTAGAAATATCTTTGAGACATTTACCTCGTGCAGCGGGTGCCACACTATCTGTAGCAGTCTAGGCTGTTGACATTGCTTTCTATCGTTGTACAGTTTCTCTGTTCCTGCTGGAGTTGCTGCAGTAACAGGTTTCTTCTGTCAATTTGATGTCATTCTTTTTGCTGCAAGTCCAGAGACAGCGGAAGACCGCAGCTGCTGACCCCGTAGCTCCGCTAGCTGCACGATCATATACACCGGCGGGGTGGTCCTGGTTAGCTAGTGCCACACTTGGTCATATGCAACGTCGCCTCATGGTGGTTCGGTTCTTTGGGGAATTAGCAGGGGTTGCAGGGAATGAGGTACAAAACTGAGATGGAATCACAAGCGGAGGAGACCAGACATGCTTTTTTTAAACCAGATAATTCTCGCTGGATTCCTTATCGGAAAGGACAAAAAACAGAAGAATCGGGGTAGCCGTCCCACCAAGTGTGGCCAGCATTACACACAGAACTTATTAATGACATAGGATTTTCTTAGAGCAGCTGTTGCTATGGCAAGCTATATACCATACAAAAGTTATACAAACAGCAGGCGCAGCAGCAGCAGCAGCTTGAACGCCTGTACTTCCTTGCGGTGACTGCTTGCTTGTTGCGCTCAGATGTGCACAGGTGGTCGCTTCTGTTTTAGTTGCCGCACGCTTGTATGTCGCCATAAATGGTTTATTGGTTGCTGTCTCTACGATGTTATCGGTTGGTAAAGTAGCGCTTTCTGACGTTGCGGTTGTCTGACACTGGGTCTCTTTCGTGATTGCAGTTGCAGCAGCACCGCTGGAGCGAGCACAAGACATGCGACCGGCCCCCAATATGTCTCGAGGGATAGAGTTGCTGCTGTTGTTTGCCTCGTAGTAGCGCTGATAAATTATATTTCTCCTTATGTTGCCGTAGCAGTGCAGCTTGATAATGTTTCTATTTGTCTTAGATCCTCAGCTTATGAAGGCGGGCAGCATGAAGTGTTTTTGAAGAAGAAACCACGTTCTCGGCAACAGCTGTTGCTGCGCGCAATAGGAGGACGAGTGCAACGAAGAGGAATTCACGAAATATATGCTTATGCAACTGTTTTCAGCAGCACTGCCCGTCAAAAGAGCAGCCGCAGCAGCAGCAGCAGCTGTCGAGCGCAGAACGGGAATGTGCAGCGGCAATAGCTTTTGACAGTAGTAGAAACAGCTATTGAGTGAAACGGAAGCTGCTGCAGCGTTGAACAAAAGACATTCACATGGAAGCGATACCACTGCTGTGAGCAGTGCATACACATGTATATTTAACTATTAGTGGCGCACAAGAGGGGGATGTCATTCAAAGCGATACGAATGGTGTGAGCAATGCAGTCAAGCCAATTTAATGGTGCACAAAGATGTTAGTTCACTCTACAATTGTGTACTCTTGCGTAATAAATTTGAGCGCGAAGTATTTCCAATATGTTTGCAAATGCTTGCACATGCACAGCAATGCACGCAAACTTGCAAAATGTTTACAAAATCTGTTTATGCACATTCATTTACATATGAACTCCTTGAATAGATTTGCTTCAAGAGAATGATGTTGGCTTAGTACTCCATGTAACAATCCCACTCGTCGTTGAGTGATGGCGGAAAGCATGAGTGGGAGAAGAAAACGAGAAAAGAAACTGATGTCCAGTAAATCAAACAGCTGAGTCTGCAAAAATATACATATACATATATATATGTATATATGTATTTATATATTTGTATGCATGTAAAATATAGATGCATATGGGTGAGTCGTGCAAATCCACACAGAGCACGTATTTTCAAACACGTCCATCAAACTCCCTTATTCATACGTAGAGTAAGTACATATACATACACAGTTTTAAATTTGTCCATATATAGATGAACATCATGTATTAATCATAACCTAATGTGTCGGTATTTTTAACTGAAAAAGATTTTTCATATGTGCCTACATATGTTTGTGGAAGAGTAGTATATATTCAAATGTGTGTGAACATAGATGTAGTATCTCAAAACACATAGGCAACTAATTACGTAACGCACACAAACACAGATTAGAGTATCTATTCGCATACAGAGAAGTGTATACGCTCAGCTTACATTCGTGCATAAACTTAAGTAATTATACGTAAACGGATACAAATTCATATATATATATATCAATAATTATATAATTCGATACATAGATACAAATATGTAGAGGGTTCTTACCTTACTTTATAGGGCTGCAACACTTTACATATACGGAAAGAAATAAGTAGAACTGAAACTCTCGTAGCTGTGCCAAGTTCTACTTTTATGGTGTAATTCATTGTTATATATTTCGGTATCTTCTCGCAGCATTTGATTTTTACTAGTATTTTAGCTAGAATTTTCCACTTTGAATCAATGCGCTTACACTTTCTATTACGAACACAATCGTGCAAAGGAATATGCGTGTATACGAAAGTATTATCATTTTAGCATGCATGATAGTAAATCAAGCATGTATACGTATAAATGCGTATGTACAGTCCTAGTTCATCCTCTCATCCAGTTCTGTACATCTTGTGCAGTAATGAGTAAAGCACACAAAAGGATTTGTGTATTCAAAGTCCACATGCGTACAATTGTGAATCTATACATGCGCAGGTACAAGATTGTAAATAACTATATATATATATATATATATATAGCATGCATCTACGCTTCGGTCGTAAATGTAAAACTTCGTGCGTAAAGATGCCGTATACATATTTAAATGTGCGCTCCCTGCTCTTGCAGTTGCGTGTCTGCGAATTGTGCGGCGTACGCTCCAACGTCGCAGCAGAAAATACTTCACGAATGCGCTGCGAAAACGCAGATGTATGTACTCGCTGCAAAAGACGAACAGTTTGACCCAACTTTTTTTTATTTCCTGTCACCTTAACTCATTAGCAGCGCCTACGTGTCAAACAAATGACTTTTGCGCGGAGTTAATCTAATATTTGGGTATTAATCAGTAAGAGACGCATCTGGAATATATTAATAAATACTTATATATATACACAGTGCATGTATAGAATATTAGGAACAGAATGTGCTATGATTATGCGTGTGGGTTGTTCAACAAGCTCACGTACGAAACGTTTGTTCAGGAAACGCTTGTATAGCGATACTTTCATATATTAAAGAAGCTAGCCACTCTGATAAGGCCAAGAATAGATTTATATTTTCATATATACATATATATATATATATATGTCGACAAGAACTTGAAGTGGATAAGTTCCAAGTATTGTGGAGGTACAAAGTGTTTTATAATTACAAGTCTGGAAGCAATTCAGATGCCTTTCAAACGTACGCTACCGCCCCCATCGCGTTAGTTGATGCGCATGAAAACGCGTCAAACCATGTGTGAATGCCTTCATTCAAATACTCACCTTGTAACTGAACAAACAAAAATCACTTCTATATCAGGAGCAAAACGCATGAGCCACAACATACATGTGGAGAAAACATGGATATACAGAGAGTTACACGTATATATATATATATATGTATATATATATGGGGAAACTCATACATATGTTTACAAACACACTATGTATTGGTGCATGCATTCAACTTACTAAAAAATAATTTTATGTGGCATCGTTTCAACGCAGCAGCAGCTGTGCTAACAATGATATTAGCGTAAATAGCAGTAGTATGCTGTGTTGCTAAAAAGAGGATTTGAAGTGCATCCGTAACGAAATGGTGCAGAATCTCCTTTTGTACTGTGATGTTGTGGCTGTCTCTGAAAAGCATCAATCTAGCTTTCTTTATGGTAATATGTATATGCATATTTATGAATCGATACGAAACAGGCGCTTTTGCATCAGTGAGCGTACACATATACATTATATATATATATATAATGTATATATAACATATATATGTAGATGCATATGTACTACATATATATGTAGATGCATATGTACTCCACTAGATCTTCATTATAAACCTAATCAGATACCCATCTCCTGTAACATCATCCTCAAGGGTACTCCACGTCATTCTCCAGGGGAGAATGATGATGGAAGACTTAGCGATCATTTTCGACTTTATATGATTGCTTTTGCAGTGGAGTTTCGCTTCTGGAGTGATTGTCATTGCTCTACCGATCGTTTGAATTTCTAGGAAAGGCCGGATTTGACATGTATATCGAGATATATCTGCTCCGCCTTTGAGAATTGCTTATTCTGTAAAAACCTATTTGTACACTTGAACTTTCACGAAATTTATCGTCTGTCTTTGTCGCACTCTGCGTCTTTGTCTGCATCTTCCGCTAGTAGTATGATGCAGACAGACTTAGAGGGAAGATACAAAATTTTATTTTTATATTATATATATATATGTATATATACATGCAAAGCTACCTGTACACTCGCCTACCACCGTTGTGAGAGAAGTTTCGTTCGACGTCTCTCTCATCTCTCCAGTACACCACAGGTAATCTCCCTTACCTACACAAACACTTATTCATAAGTATGCGTGTACATAAAGATATATATATATAATGTATCGAGATCTTTTCGATCGTCAAAAGATTGTTGCTGCTTTTTGCAGCAGTGACGCAAGAGCTCAAAATGCTCTTTCTCGAACACAAATTTGCGCAGATATATGTCCCTGCGTCTATATACTTGTCCAGACCTTCCTTACAGGAACCGCGCACTTTTTCAAATATAAACACAATTTCATCAAGTATTTGCTCTTTGCCGCATAAAGGCAGGGCCACACTGATTAGCTTCTAAAGTGTTTTCTAGATGTATTTCTTTACTTTTTTTCTTCAGTGCCGCATCGAATGATATATATATATATACATAGCATAGGGGAAAAAATTTCTTTTGTGCCATGCGTCTCTACATACTGCTGCACAATTATGTCGGATGTTCTGTATTGTATGAAACATTGACGATTCGGTCTTCCTTGATTGCAAAAGCTTTACTATAAACCCCTCTGGAAACATGAATAAGTATCAAGCCATTGTGTGTAGTCACGTACCATCAATATGATTTTCTGTAGGGTTGTTATATTAAATTGAGTTTGGATGCTGAACTACGTGCCTGAGAGTCACTCCCAAGCACCATTACTTCTCTGTATAAATTAATTTTCAATTCTGCACATGTATGCAAAAATATGTGGCCGTATATATATTCTTGCCTTTTCAGAAACAAAACTCTACAGAATTGAGGCTTTCTTGAAACATGGGCACCTTCGGTGTCGCGAATATCTATTCTGTACAAATTGAATTCTCTGTAAGACAGCGCCATCTCTGTAAGTCGCACTGATAAACGTTTCAGTGAACGAACGAAACGTCTCATGGTGAAAATCCTTGTATTTCATCAATATCCTTTGAAATCTTTTTTCAAGAATCTCAGTATTTCAGCTCTCACTCCTTGTCCAAAAATGTATGTAATCAACATACAAACATTTAGACATAGACTTTCATATATATATATATATATATATATATATATATATATATGCACACACGCTACTTATACGTTGGAATGCTCAGAAGCACCATGCTTGTAGTAGCCCTTTTCAAAACATAAGCGCATGTGATATACATATGCAAAGAAGCATATATATATATATATATATATATATATATATATATATATGAATCGTGTGTAATTTTAGCATTCGGATCAACGTATATGTCTGTATACACTTCATTGAGAGTGTCTCTACGTGTGAGGAGATTCAGCCAATTTCACGCCTGTCCTCGCTCTTTTGCCCCCATTCACCATGCCGCTCCTGCTCAATCTTCTGGTATAATGTCATACCCCTTATGTGCAAAACACTATTTACACTTGAATACCCGATGCACCAGTGTATCAAAGCATGTTTTTCGAACAACCGTCTACTTTCTTCATGTCCAAGTTTTCCCTCTGCCAACCCCAACTACCTCTACAAGAAAATGGATGACTTCTTGGGTATCATGCACAAACTTATAAGTGTACCTGCGTACACTTGATTGGCCAGACCTCAGGCTTTTCCACAGGAGAAAATGACTCTGAAGAATTCCTACGATTCGGCTGAAAAGAATTTACATTCACTCCCCTCCCATATACTTAGTCATGTTGCCGTGCTCAGCCACAGACTGAATTCCTGTCTGCCTTCGCATTTTATTCGCCATAACAGCCATTTAAGTTATTTAACATCAAGTCTGCATTCCTCCAGTAAACATGCCTATCTACTCAATCCAGACAGCAGTGTTGGATGTTCCATCTCTTATGGTTTTTTCTGCCGCTCAGTAGTTTTCCACAAATGGCACGGGTTCGAGCACAAATGTGTTTTTTTGCGGTGGCACAAGTTCTCCGGATCGTGGGCCCTGAATTTCTCTTTTCGTTTTGATGGATTTACCCTGCAAATGTGCTTCATGATGAGCGCGGTCATTTTCTTTGACTCTGCGAAGAAATAATTCATTACATCGCGATTTCCGCACGTGTTCAGAACGCAGATGAATTCGCTTTTTTACTATTCTCGAATTCACGACTTTGTTTACTTCAACACCAACCGCTCTCTGTGTGACATCAAAAACCACTCCTGTTCTGCCATGGTAAAACGAGAAAGGCATGCCTTTTTGAATCGCTGGGTCGCAGACAATGTCCACAAATTCGCCTTTTTTGTAGACCGTCAAATACCGAGAAACTGCAGGCATTCCATGGCGCCGGAAACCCTTGGAAAACTTATTGCGCGTGCGGGCGCGTTTTCCAAAAGAGGTAGGCATTCTGAGTAGACAAATGAAAAAATTAACCCGGAGAGAAGACCGGATGAAGACCGGATGAAAAAAAGTAGAGATCAAAAAGGGCGGAAAGCGTGACGCGGAGGGAAGAAGATGCAGAAGAGGTGACGGATAGGACGGGCCGAGCACAGAAAAACAGATACCTTCTTTGCTGAAGCAACAAAGATCTCCGTAAAAAAAATACAAGAAAACTAGGCAGTGAGGAGTTCAAAGATATACCCCACTGAGTAGATTTTATGATGAATAAAGACCGGTGAAAGGTGCAGCAACAGCAAGTAGAAATAGCGTAGATGGGGCGTAGAGCACATGCAAGGAGGCCCACAACAACGTATATACAATCCCCGGGACTTAGACCAAAAAGCAACAATTATGCAGGGTGATACAATACGTCAGCGTTATGGACCATGGGGACACCACCACCACCGTCGACGCATGCATAAGAGGCTGATCGACGTTTAACGTGCCGCAGACGAACTATACGTAAATCAACACAATATAAATATATGTATATACATATATATATATATATATATATATATATATATATATATATATATATATATATATATATTTTATATACATTTTTCTGACAATTTTCTGTGTATGTTCATAATGTGAGTATGCGAGTTCAGAACATTATATATATAAATATATATGGGCATGTGGATCAAGGCTGGTTTGTTTATGATGATATTTGGACTTTGTGCGAAGGTGTACACAATTTTTTACAAAAAGATGTTGGAGTAATCCATATTTTCAAAATCGAAACATGTATATATTTTCATTGTGCTAACAAAATCAACCGATACCATTTTAGCGATAGACACTGAATATACCTTTCATTTATAGACTGTGGATTTTTTATGCTCTAGAAAGTACTTCTTTATCACATTCTCATTCTTGTGCTAGACTCCAGTCTCAACTTTTTATTCTCACCATTTTTTGAAATGCATCCATGACCTTTAAGTACTGCTGGCGATTTCGTAAATCGCCACCACACTTCTGAATGACTTCTCACTTAGTTGTGTTCAATTGAGAGCTGATGTAACGCGTTTTGGAGGAACAACTTCACATGGACAGTGATAGTCTGCATTGATGAATTGCAAATACACTAACGCATATTTATATATATATATATATATACAAATATATGATTATTATACGAATGCAGTGTCACATTACTAAAATGGTGAAACTGTAGAACTTGAATGTATCACAGCGATCAGAACAAAATAATGCATTCCACTAGTTTGTCCCCATTCTAACGTTTACACTAACGTAGGCTTATATGTATATATATGTATATATATATATGTATACAATCATATGATTATTATACGTATGCATTGTCACATACCAAAATCTAAAACTGTAGAACGTGACTGTATCACAGCGGTCAGGAGAAAATAATGCATTCCACAAGTTTGTGCCCATTCTAACGTTTACAAACGACCTAGTTGTGCAGTTCCCTCTTTGTGGTGACCTCAAGCGCATGAAAAAACTGGAAAGTTCCCTTTTTAGCTGACAAAATCTACAATTACAATCCGTTAAGACAATGAATTAAAGAGTAGCGGTTACATCATTTTATGGCTAGAGGAGAAAGGAAGAAATTTTAAGAAAGGTAACCAGCGCCTTGTATATGAATAAAATCCTCCGCTCTTTTTGATGTAAAAGTTTCTTGAAAAAAACCCAAGACTACGACTACTAATATATATATATATATATATATATATATATATATATATGACTGTACACATGTTTTCTAATTCATACTATTCCTTTCTTGTGTAACAATCAGTTCTATATGCATATATATATATATATATATGTAGAGAGTATAGTTCATACTATTCTTCTTTCTTTCTCTGCAACACTTGAGGTGGCATAGTTCAAAATGCATATCGTGAATATTCAACATTCCGACCGCTCCGAAGCATTATCCACGTGAATAGACCTATACGCGCGTAATTGAATTATTGAAACGGAGGAGATAAACCTCTGCGTATCAAGTTTTTCAGGTTCTTTTGGCGTGAGGTCTGCAGTATTTTTTACTTTGTGCATATGCATTATGAGAGATTATGCAAGGTACTCTTTGTGCTTAATGGTTAGCTTAGGCGACGTAAAAGTAACTCTACAGCATATGAAGAAGTGTATCTCTTTCAGCTCCCCTCTATCGGATAAAGGAAGGGGAAAAAATTTCAATTTGGCCTAGGATCCACAATATAATATAATTAATCTCCGTCTTAAGTACTATACAAGAATCTTTGCTGCATCGAACTGAAGTTTGAGTGGTAGCGTATGTTCTGCTCAGCAATATGAGCAAGCGTAGCATGATGATGCACGAGCGAGTTATTGATAATAGATTTTTTGTTAGTTGTGCGAAGAAGATGTAGACGGCCCATACGGATGCGTAAAGCAGCCAATGTAGGCTCTTCTGGCAGAATTGATTCATGAATGTATGATTTTCCTGACCATTCTATACGTGCACGCCACACTTGTATGTTCATAAAAATAAAAGCTTGTGAATCTCTCTTTTCTCTTTATATATATATATATAGTATATATATGCATTTAGCAATAAATCTCGGCAATTTACATAGATATGTATCGGTATGAATATATACACTTATGTATGTATTTCTTTGGTAGTATGATCTATAGCGCGCAGACAAACAAGTTGAGGTCTTACATAATTAAACTAGTATGTAAAGCTTATTATTCAAAAACCTGGAAATTCATACATTTTCATATATATATATATAAATATATATATATATATATATGTATATATATCCACAAGATGAATACAGATTTGTCAATGCGATCACAACGTCCGTGAAGCCTACAAGTTTTGCAACGGGAATACTTGAATTTTGTGCTTGGGCTGTTGCTGAAGAGAGGTAAAAAATCCTTTGTACTACAAACTAGAAGTGTCATTGGTGCTCCTCTGGCTTTGGCCTGATGCTGTCCCTCGTAATGCTGACATTACGATGAACTCCAGCTTGTAACGTATACGTAGTTCTTTGTATGGGCTTTATATGTATTGTAGTACGTGCAAGCGAGCTACTGAACAAATAGCAGTATTTATTACGACATACGTCCGATACAGTAAATATATACAAGTATCCACAAGTGATTTATCCAATGTACTTGTATTGTAATAACGAATGCCAGATTTTACCTACACACATCCACAGACATAAGTTTGTGTCTTCAATATTAATTGACATTGACAATAAATACCATTGTAAGATGTATGCGAACGTGGGACACTATGAGAAGCGCATGAATACACGTATGGGTGAAGAGAATACACGACTCGTAGAGTTGCTCTTTTGACTTTCAAGCGCGCAGATCAACCATGAAAAGCGTTTTATCAACGCTAAGGTGTGCAGTTATACGCGTGCATGCCTCCCATTTCATGTACACAAACAGGAATGTATCTATTTATACAAAAAATAGATCACCCAGGCGAAAATAAGAGATTATTTTCTGCAGTAGAAAGTGAAAAGAAAAACTGCCCTTTTCCCGACTTGGCTTACCGCAAAAGAAAACGCATTTGATCTTGATCGAGATGTGATATACAGCTGAAGATAAAGCGTATCAACGATGCTGTGGCAAGGCGAATGCGTGGGAAAGCGAGTGTGGTAACGACGTGAACAACGACATGTAAAAAATATCCTTTCTGCGGAAAAAGATGTTAGTTTTTATGCATGTTTTCAAAAATGTGGTTTCTCAATAGATGTACATACGTTAACACGTACCTAGCGACTGTGTTTGAACACGGACACATAAGCTTCGTAAGATGTTGATCGCCAAATTTTGACTTATCCGCAACAAAGTCCTCAACCCAGACAATCACACATGAACCACAGCGTTTAGAAGCTTGCTTACAGCAAAATAAATTCGAAAGCTGCGCGTGACTATTGAGAGCACGTGGTGTATTAATTTACGTACCTGCTTTCTTATCGTGTAGATCTTTGTACGTACTTCAAATGTACGGCCTTGATGCAGAGACACACACCTACCCCGGAAAGTCGAGGAATTCACTGACGAAGTGTATATGAAGTTATATATTGTAGCACCGGACAGTTTTCTTATCCGTCGTCCAGAACAGATACATGTGTATAATGTATGTATTCGAGTACCACGTTATGAACAAGAGAAAACTAGTCTACCCTGAAATCAGCGTTTGATCAAGACTACATGACAAAAAGTTTGCAGAAACATATTAAATACATATATATATATATATATAGATATATATATATATACCTTTGTACGCTTGATATAATTCCACACGCAGCACACACGAAAACCAGAATATGGTAGACTTGAATAGTTACTCGTTTACGTATATATATATATATATATATAAATAGTTTTGTACTATTCCAACAGAATACATAGCACAGTACAGCCGGTTTGAGCTCTTTTTTGAATGCTCTACAATTACAAGTACGTTGAAAGAGTTTTTAGAAAAAAACAGATATTTACTTGAAATTTGTGTATAAGCTGTAATTGCTGGACTAATCCACCTGTTCCCCATCTGCAGCGGCAAATTGCAGAGCTGTTTTTTTGGCCGCATTGTTTTTAAATAATCAAGCGTCAACGCGTTCCGCGTGTTAATGTCGCATTCACAGACGTCAAATGAAGTCTTTACATAAATGTAATACAATGATTGGAGCACTATGTATGATTCATTGCTTCCGGTGCTTTTACAAACCGAGTATACCTCAACGGATACGTACGCCACTCTGCAGAATCTCTAGAAAGCATTAAACCACTTCACTTGATACTGGAAAACAGCAGCACCTTGTATCAACTTTATGTAGGGCGAGCGCCTCGAATATATATATATATATATATATATATATATGTATACATGCACAGAACTACAGAAACGAGAATAGATTTTGAAACGTCACAGATATGTGTACACAAGGTGCCGCAACATTTGAATTTAAAATGCTCCTTTCCATCATTAGCAAACTTTTTTTTTCTGGAAAACTTTCTCAGTCGTTTTTTCATGTCACATCTATACACGAATATACTATGTGTCTGTATGTAAAGTATATATATATACACACACGACTCCTACTTCTGTTTCTCTTCTCTCTTGCTGCCGTTGTTACTCCTGCCGCTGTTGCTGTTCGCCCTTACAAGCTTCTGACGCTTGGCACTAACATTAAGTTGCCTTCCTCATAGCACGCTACACCTATGTATAATCAATACTCATCATATCTCCGAGAAGGGGTGCGAACTCACATACAATCTTAAAGGTGATTTGCATATATATATATACACACACTATAGATGTATGTAAGCAGATTTGATGAAACTTCTCAAACGGGTGCGAACTCACATTCAACCTTAGAAAATGATTGCACATATGATATACATATATATATATATATATATGTCAGTCGAAGGTCTATTTATAAGTGCACTTGTAGTCGACATAGTTTGGCAAATTAGTGAGCTATATACCTATGTCTCTACGTTCATAATTATACACAAAAACACCCATCTGCACCTGGAGAGGGATGTTCTATTGAGGAAATATATTTGAATAAATATATATATATATCTATGTGTATATACGTATGTATATGTGCATGGATCTCTACATCTCTAATTAGCAACTATATACAAGCAGATGTTTTTTGTGCCATTTCTGTTCTGAAAAAGATGCAGACACGCGTGTAGTATGCTAAAAGCAACTTATATGTAAAATTGGTATTGATGCGCTTTTGAATGAAATATCGTTAATACAATACATTCCCAAACAAAGTGAATATGTATATCTTCTTAGTCGAATGTAGATAGGTATAACTACATATATACATGCAGTTGTAGGTCTTTTGCAGAAAACACTGAACCGTGAGACTCCAAGCCATTTCTCAATACTAGTCGAAGTAGTTGGATAAAGCTTTGTCCAACCTACCTAATTTCGCCGTGCGCTGCCCCTCTCTCTGCCCCCACATGTTCCTCTATGACTGGACATATAATTGCTTATACATATGCATACACATAAGGAATTCGAGTTCGATAAGCTATATATATATATATACATATATATACATATATATATATATATATACTATATGTCAATGAACTCGTAGGCGGAAATCAAAATCTTCGAAAGAACTTCTCCCTCGCTCCCGTGAAGTCGTGTTTATCTCAACCTTGAACACAAGTACTCCTATTCCCATACATATAAGACTCTATCCAAGGGCAGCATACATATATATATATATATATATATATATATATATATATATATATATGTACATTTTTGAACAGTCAGTCAATATCAATGTGGGGATTTGAAGACAGTAAAATTGAGGGCCGTGGAGTGCGGTCACCAGCTTTAACTCTCGCTTTGTGATCTAGTTCTTCTTTCAAAGCTGCAGCATACGCTTCTTTCTCTGCATAAGTGAGCTCCTGCTGCTGAGCGCGTGTTCCTGCTGCTGCTGCTTTAGTAGGAGCAAAGATGAAATCGCCGCATTCTTCGACGGGGCTTGCGGGACTTTTTTCTGCGAATTTTACCGCCTCTTCAATTAATGCAGCAACCTGCACATGCGCAGCAATACATAGTATACACACATACGTAGTTAGTAGGGCAGCAGCATCCCAACGCGCACTGTACACATTCAGCAGAAACAGAAGCACCACTACTTACAATAAATCTACAAACACAAGAATAGCTGTATATAGAGATACATCTTTCTATACCTACGCATAACAGGAGTAAGAACAAC